>NW_022985201.1:208422-218040 GCF_010093535.1 Lindgomyces ingoldianus
AGTAGTGTAGTTATTATTAATATAGTAAATTTATTATTTATAGTAATAAGTGTTTACTTACTTTACTTATATAGTCTAGTTAATGTTATTAGTTTTTTTTTTAGCTATTCTCTAAATCTCTACTGTGTAGGTATTATTATACACCTAACATTCTATAGCTTAGTCTACTAACTAATTATAGCATTAAAGAACATTACTATGCTACTCTGCCCCTCTTCTAGAGCCTTTTTAAAGGCCTTTTAAGTTATCTGCCTTTAGGCTGCCTACACTTTAGCTTATAGCCTTTAAGTTAAGTTCTCTTTTTAGTTTTTTAAATTAAAGAAATATAAGTATTACACCTTACATAATAAAAAATGCAACTTTATATAAATATAGTTTAATATAGCTAAAGTATAGTTTACTAACATATGGGTAGGTTTTTTTATATTGTGAAATTTTTTTTAGTTTTTTAAAGCTATCTTAAGCTATAGGCAGCAGCCTAAAACATAAGAAGTAAAAAAAATAAAAAAGGGCCTTTAAGGCTATTTTAAAGTTTACTTAAAACTTAGCGTAAGTAGTGTAGGTTATAAAGAGTTAAAAAGCTAGTCTTTCTATAGCTAGCATCTAAGTAGCCTTATTCTACTAAAATACTAAGCTGCTTTATTAAGTTTTAGCTTTAAAAGCTTTAGTGTTTAACCTTTAAGTAGATATTATAGCGCTCTTAAATAGCTAAGAATAAAGTAAAAGAGGTTTAAAAAGAGTCTAGAGAGAGAGAAGAAGAGAAAAGAGAAAAGAAAGAAAGGTAGAAAAGAAGAAAAAGAAAAGTCTAAAAGTGTCTAATAGCTTACTATTAAACCTCCCTAGCACAATGTCTATAAAGTTGTAATACTATTATATATAACTATAAATTAACTTTTTACTTTTATACTTTATTATTTACTAAGTAATCTATGCCTTTTACACTAGCTTTAAAAGCCTTTATTTACTTACATAAAGCCTTTAAAAGTTTTAGCTAATTTAAATACTTATTATAAAAAGCTTTTAGTTTATAAAAAATACTTATAAAATTTAAAGCCTTATACTAGAATAGATTAGAGTTATGTTTTACTTATTTTACTTAGTACTTAAGTGTTTTTTAGTAGAGCTTACTAGTAAGTATTTTCTTTACTTTTTACTTTTTTACTTTATTAATAGTAATTTTAGAGAGTTTTAGAGGTTCTTATTTTAAAATTAGATTTTAAAAGTCTTTATAAAGTATGTTTAGTGTAAAGATATTATATATCTTTAACTCTAAAAGTAGCTTTAAGTAGTATAAGTTTTTAACTTATTTAAGTACTTTAAAAAGGCCTTTTTATTATTTAAATAGTTTTTAGCCAGGTCTTTAAATAGCTAGGTTTTTAGTGTTTAGGTAGACTATATTACTAACCTTTTAGTTAACTAGCTAGTAGTAGCAGTTAACTATAGTTTACATCTAATCCTAGGCTTTCTCTATATAGGACTTAGCTAACGCCTAGGCTGCGTGCATATAGGTTGCTAATGCTAGAGCATCCTTATAATTTAGCTTATCTATAGCTATAATAGGTTCTATAGAATGTTTCTAGTTCTAGCTTTAACATAGTTTAGAGCTATATAAGACTTAATATAAAAACATTTTAATTATTATATAAAGTAAAGTTATCTAAGCCTAATTAATTAGAGGTAGTAAGGAACTCTAGTTATCTTAGTAAAAAAATATAAAAGGCCTTAGTTTTTAATTAATATACTTATTTATAATCTTTATTTAGCTATTTATTTTCTTATAATAAGTAGTAAAAAGCTTAACTTTTATGCCTAAAATTTAATAAAATTTAAACTAGAAACTAGATATAAACTAAAGTCTCTAATTAAAGATAATAGTTTTAAGTGTGTAGCTAAAACAGTACACTTATTAAATAAATAAGGCAGCTATTTTTTAAGCGTTAATTATTTTATAGTAGGGAATAAAAATAGCTTATTTAAATATATAATTAATTATAACTATAATTTAGTTATAACTAGACTAATTTTAAAAAAAATTTCTTAAAACTAATACATAAGTGCTACATTAGTTAATTAAGAATTAAAAAAAAGTAAATAAACTCTAGAGTTTAAGTCTATTTTAGATAAGCTTTATAATAAAAAAGGTAATTCTATATATATTATTTATAAGTAGCCTTTATACTTTTTTAGTAGTACTTTTAGAACAGTAACTAATAGGTCTTAGTAGCACTAAGGTGTGCTAAAGATCCTTAATTATAAACTTCTTAAATAAGTTAGGTATATAGTAGCAAGTCTACTAAAACACATAAATAGTTAGTATAAAAAAGTAGTTTGTTTTTTATCTAATAATAGTAAAGTTTTTACTTTTATATAAAAAAGGCTTAATTTTTTTAAAGTAATATATTAATTAATTTTAAAAAATCTAAAGACATAACCTAGTCTAGTCTTTTTATAACATTTAGTAAAGTTACTTAAGTTATTATTTAAGTAATGTAGTACTAGGCTAATTTCTTATTAATTTAAAAGTAAAGTTAGTGTAGTCTAAGTAAAACTTTTAACTAGTTATTAGTTTAAGCTGCTTTTAAATTTTCTACATCTTATTTATAACAGCTAAAAATGTCTGCCCTAGTGTTATTCTTACTAGAGGTGTACTTAATTTAAAAGTAATACTAAGCTAACTTTTTAGCTTAATAGACTTAATAAGCATTTAGCACTTTTATTATTATAAAGTACTTTAATAACTAATAATTACTATATACTAGGGTGCTTATTATTACTAATATAAGCTTAGCTTTTTATTATATATTTCTTAGTTTAGCTCTAAAGTAGATAGGACTTTACTATAGAATAAAACAAGGCACTAATTTCTATTAGCATGTTCCTAAAATAGAACTTCTACTACTACTTTATTAAAAGCATTAGTTTTAATTTTAGTTTACAACATAAAGTTAAAATAGTAAAGTGTAAGTATTTTTAGTAGCTTAGACTTTAGCTTTTTAAAAGCTATATTACACTCTAAAGTTTATATAAAAAAGGTAGTAGAACTTTAAAGCATAATAATTAGTTTTACTATATAAAAGAATTTTAAAATAAATTATTAATAAAATCTAGTAAAGCCTAAAAAATTTTTTATACTTATTATAGTAGTAGGCGCTTACTAGTTGCGTAGCACCTCTACTTTTTATAGGTTAACCTCTAGTCCTTTGTTTAAAAGTATATAGCTAAGATACTTTATTTAAGTAATATAAAATTTACTTTTTTTAATCTCTACTTATAATTTTACTTACTATAGTCTCTTTAAAACTTTTTTAATGTAAAAGATATAAGTTACTTTATTTTTAAAGTAGATAAGAATGTTACTTAGGTAAGTAATATAAAAGTTATTTAGGTAGTTAATTAATATGTTATTTATATAGTGCTAGTAAGTTACTAAGCTATTATATAATTTAAAAAGTAAGACTTTACACTTATATGTTCTATATTATGTCTAAAAAGTAGTATACTTTTTAGAGCTTAAGTTTATCCTAATTTTATTTAAAGCTACATAAATATTAAACTTTATAAAAATAGCTACTTTTATAAGTTTTAATAAAAGTTTATTTATACATAGTATTAGATACACATTTTTATAAGTAATAGTGTTAAGTTTATAGTAATTAACATAAATATATAAGTTACTATTTAGTTTCTATACATAAAGAATAAAAGATGTAAAAAGGCTCTAACTTTGCTTAATAAAGCTATATTTTAAATTATTTATAACATACTTTTTTATTACCTCTAGTTTCTTAACATTCTGTTTATATTAAAGGCTGTAACTATTAAAGAAAAGTTCTATAAAAATAATCTTATAGTTATATAAGCAATGTGCTAGTAATTAGAGGTTTACTAATACTTTAGTTTTACATTTATTATCTAATAGTAAGGCTTACTTATCTTTAATTAAATGCTTAATTTTATAAATAAAAGTTAAAAAAAACTTATTTTTTTTATATTAAAATAAAAAGCATTTACTAAAATAAAAGTAATTGTAAAAAAAATAGATGTTTTTTAAACTTATTCTAGACTTTTTAATAAATAAGTAGATTAATAATTTAAGTGTCTTTAAACTATAAGTAATAAAAGAGTAGTATAATTTTAGTAGCCTTAGTAAACCTTTAATGCAGTTAATTATTAAGCTGTATAACTACTAAATATAGTTCTTTTTCTATAGTGTGTTATGTTATCTAATATCTAACTCTACTTCTTTGTTACGCGTAGGCTAGTTTAATTGCATAAGTAAAAGTAGTAAAAGTTTATAAGTAGTAAGATACTTATTAAGCTATATAATTTAAAAAAAATTATTTTTATTTAGTTAGAGTTTAAAATAATAGAACTATTTAATGCTAATAATATAATCTTATAAGCTAAAGTTTATAATTATAAAGAAGTAGTTTTAGATGCTTTTACTATTAATTTACATGTGCAAGCAGATATACTAGTAGACAGAAACTTAAATTTAGTCTTAAAAACTCTTAACTATAACTTTAAAAAGTAAATGTTAAATAAGAATATAAAGGCATTAGAATAAGAACTTAGTAGTTATTAAGTTAATAAATAGAAAACTATGTGCGCTAGTATTAACTAAAAGATTTAATTAAACTCTAATACCTTTTAAGCATAAAATAGTATAGACTTAGAAATGTTTTTCTTTAAATAAGTGTAATAAGTTAATATTTACTAAGTTATACTTATTTAAGCCTAAAATAAAAGGTTTTTTTAAGCATTTCTATTTTTTATTTAAAAAGAGTTAAAGTTATAATTATTTACATTTATAAACTTTTTCTTAGATTTCTATTACTCTACCTTAATTTTCTGTACTCTAAAGATAAGATAATTACTAGTAAAATGTCTTAGTTTACTATAATTATAATAGTTACTAGAAGTTGTTTGTCTTTTAGAGGCAGGTGTCTAGCTAGGTTAACAGTGGGTAGCTAGAGTAGATTAGAGTACTAACATAGGTGCAGGTTAGAGTGCACTAGAATAGTATACTGCCTTAGATGTATTACTAGAAACTTTTTATAATTAATTTATAATAAGTCTAACATTAAAGTGTTAAGTGTAGTTAACAGTTTACTTTAAAATAGTAAAAGTGTTTTTTCTTTCTATGTTATAAGCTATTAGGTAGGCTACTATTATCTTAAAAAAGCTCTTTTAAGTGTGTTTAAAACCTAAGTTTAGTACTTTTAAGCTAAGTAGTATTTTCTTTTATAAGTAAAAAAACTATTTTAACTTTAATATAGACCTTTTAACAGCAGCACTAATAAAGTAAGCTTTAAAGGTAAAAAATGCTTTTTTTAACCTATTTTTAAAGTCTAAAACACTTATTACACCTCTGTCTTTTTATTACTAGTAATAAAGTAAGTTTATAAAAGCTTTATTATTTTTTTATGTTTTTAAACTAAAAGTTGTCTAATTTAGCTAGGTATCTAGGCTCTAGGTATTCCTTTGCAATACTAGCAGTGTGTCTCTATACTAACACTATGCGTGCGCGCTTACTTTAATAGTAATCTAAATTAATATTAAGTCTATTTATAATAAAGGCTTACTATTATTTAAACATAAGTTTTTTACTATTTATAAAGTTTTTAATCTTAAGCGTGTGTTTAGTAAGGTAGCTTTAAAAAAGCTTAAAAGTGCCTAAAAAGTCTTTTACTATTAGTGTAGTAAAAGTAATTTAAAGCATTATTAGAGGTAATTCAGTAGTTAGTAAAAGTTAATTAAAACTAAAAGTTTTTAATCTAGTTAGCTATTTAATTTATGCTCTTAATTAAGCAACTTAGTTTTTAAAGGCTATGTTACTAAAGTTTAACTTTAAATCTAGTAGGTTTTTAGCTTTAGGTCCTATAAAGAGGGTTTAGCTGTTAAGGTTAGTAGTTGTTTAGCTCTAGTAGTAGGCATCTTACCTTAGCTACAGCTAGAGCGTGTTGTAAGCTTTGTACTAAGGTCTAAGAGTAGTTAAGAGTTAGGCATTAGTAGTTGTCTTTAATCTTAATAAGTTATTAGTAGTCTCTAGGTTTCTACCTTAGCGCACTTTTTATAACTTTTTTAAAGGCAATCTTAATTATAAAGAATAGGAAGTTCTAAACTTAAAAGCTTTAGTTAATAAAAGGTTTCTAAGATCTTGTCTATAATAACTAAATAATTTAATATAATAGTGTATAAAAACTATAACCTAAACTAAATTAGACACTTTTTAGAGTTAAACATAGTTAAATAAATAATTAATGTAATATTATTAATAAAGCTATTACTAGCAAAAGTAAGTTTTTTAATATAATGTAACAGCGCAGGCAAGACAATAGGTCTAAATGCGGTGGGAGTCTACTTAGAGGCACATGGGAGTGCGTAGGGACTCTGAACCTAGGAATGCTATTAACACCTATAGGCCTTATACAAAAGGATATTAGAAAACTACTAAGCTAGCTACAGAGGCAAGGTGCGACTAAATACATAAGGGAATAGGGGTAACTGCAGGGGACTGGGTCGAGTCATGGTCGGGGCCGATACAGGGACCCTTCGGATAGGATCCGAGCGACCCGAGATGGAACGATTCGTAGAATCGTTACAGACATTACCCCCCTATAACCCTCTCTATACGTAGAGCTACTTGTAACACAACTAATATCTACTAGGGATTGCTGCCTGCTGCTGTAATCCTCTGTAGTTTGCTGCAATTTGCTGCAATTTGCTGTAGTTTGCTGTAGTTTGCTGTAGTTTGCCGCAATTTGCTGTAGTTTGCTACAATTTGCTGCAATTTACTTTATGCATTTCTTAACGCTAGTAGGTAATCTCTTACTAACACCTCTAGACATCAGCCTATTATATTTAAACAGTAACGTACCTAACGGGTTGGCCGGCCACTTTTGCCAAGCCCCCACCAAAACCACCCTATTCTGGCGCAAAACAGCCTACTTTGGCCCTGTATAGAGCAATACAACACAAGATATTATTTAGAGTCTACTTTTGCTAATTTCTTACACATACGCAAGTTATGCCTAGTCTAATTACACTGCCTGCATTGCCTTTAACTTAGCTTACCTTCTTTAGCGCGCACCTGCGTCTTTAGCTTCTTTCTATTACTACGCGCTTTAAACTCCTTTAGAGCAGTTAAACAAGCTCTATCCTTAACTATTAAGGTTTCTTCTGCCTAAATCTGCTTTCTTTTATGCAATCTACATTACGTAGCAGCCTTATTTACTACTTAAAGCTCTATAATCTCTTTTTGCGCTAACACTAGCTTATGCGCAATAATTACTGCCTTTTTTAAGACTTTTTTAAAAGCCTTTACTATAGATGTTAGTAAGCTATTTATATGCCTTCAAATTTTTACTTTTATAAGCATTAATTATAACCTAAATTTAAAAGTATTACTTAGGGTTTATAACTACTAGAGCTTATTATTAATAAGTAGTAGTAGTAATAGAGTATATAACTAGATGTTAAAAGCTATTTTAACCTATTTTAAGTTAAATAAGACTAAACTAGCGCCTTAAAACCCTTCTTAGATATTACTAAAAGTAATTACTATATTATAAGCGTGTATAAAGCATAGTAAGAACTTAAGTTTTATAATATAAGTAATCTAGTTATATATAAGATTTTTAGCTTAGCACTTATATGCTTTTTTTTAAAGAAGTAAAATAACCTATATGAAAAGGCTATAAAAGGTGTAATAAGTGTAAAAGTATATAAATAGTAATAATCTTATTTTTTTTTATAGTACTACTAAAAATTAAGTAAGTTATAGCTTTTATAGCTATTAATAATAAAAAGCTAATAAGCACTTATAACTTTTTTTATATATACTTATTAAAGTGCTTTAACTACTATAGCCTAAGCTTATTTATTATCTAGCTGTTTTTAAAGACTATAATAACCTAGTTCTAAAGCAGATTCTTTTTTTTATACTAGGTAAAGAGGTAATAGCAGCTTTTAAAAATAATAAAGAGTAAAATAGTCTACTTTATTATATTAATGCTTTAAATAACTATTATCTACTTTTTATTACTTTACTATATTACTTTTAGCTATTTTTATTTCTCTAAAGCTATAATAACTGCTTTAGTTAATATTTAGCTTATTATAAAGCTTAACTTATTAAAGTTATACATGTCTTTATTCTAGATACTATACTTAGCTTTTATGTTAGCTACTAGGTAAAACTAGCCTTAGATAACCTTTAAATCTTTATAAAGTGCTTTTTTATAATTATACTTATAATTAAACTTTATTATAAACTTAGAGCAGTGCTTAACTTACATACTAGGCTAGTTTAAGCCAAGCTAGCCTAGATTACACTCTGCGCGTAAGGAATTAGCTATATTAGCTATAGCTATAAGCCTAAAAAGAAATCTGCATGTAATAAGCTTAAGTATATACTTAATAACTACTTTTTTTTAAGCTTAGTTAGATTTCTTAATTTAGGCTAGCATTCTACTTATAAAGGCTGTCTAGCGCGTTAATTACTTAGTATTATATAAAAGATATTATAGATAGCTGTAGCGTGTTATAAGAAAAGTTTTAAGTCTTATATAAAAGCCTAAAAAGTAAGCTGTATTTAATATTCTTTAAAAGATTTAATTTAGTGTTGTTGTTAAGGCATTATATAGATAGGTAGAGTTTAGTAGAGGCTTAGCAAAAGTAGCCGGCTAACCTGTGTAGCCGGCTAACCTGTTAGGTACGTTAGTTAAAGAAGCTAAACTAGCGGTTGTGCAAGCAAAACAGCTTGTTAAGGTATTACATATACTACATTAATCTTTGCGGCGATAGAGAGGCAGAGGCAGAGGCAAAGGCAGAGGCAGAGGCAGAGGCAGTGCTAGAGCTCCCTAGCACTCTAAGAAATTCCTGCAGAGGCAATAAACTACACAAGCTGCAGCTCTACAACTAGAGCTTTAATGCTAAAACAATTAAATTAAAGATAGTAGGTGGCAGTATTAGGCATGGCGTGGCAGTATTAGGCGGTGAAAGGAACAGGCGCAACGTGTAACAAGGTAGGCACAGTTAACCACGTGGCCTTCTCTCGCTTATAGATGTTTAGGCTAGACTAGAGACAACTGCTAGTGCTAGTGCTAGCCCTAGCATTATCTATATATATATTATACTATGCGAGAATACTTAGCTTAAGTATTCCCGTGCGTACCTTTTAGTACAGTAGGGAAAGTCGCATAGTATTAGCTTAGCAGGCGGGGCGTCTACCTTATTACACAACGCTAGAGACCGCAAGGTGCAAAGGGGAGAATGTGAGAGGTATTAAGCAGGAAACACAGGTTACAGAGAGGGAATGCAGGATAGGGGGGTAACAAGATGTCAGATTAAAGCACTGTTTCTAGGCTTCCTGAAATGAATGATGGGTTTGGATATGATGTATGGGATGATTGATGGATTGTGTTGATTTATCGATCCTTTTTCTGCTCTACTCGTGTTGCTCGGCTTTTTGTTTTGCCGATCCGAGTCCCTCGCGCACTTGCCCTATGCGCGACCAGCTTGCAACATGCTGCAATTTGCTGCAACATGCTGCAATTTGCTGCAACATGCTGCAATTTGCTGCAACATGCTGCAATTTGCTGCAACATGCTGCAA
>NW_022985201.1:218050-243860 GCF_010093535.1 Lindgomyces ingoldianus
CTGTTCGAGCTTATTGCTCGTACTATGTAGCAGCTTTCGTCAAACGTTCCTCCTGTCTTGACAGTAGATGCGCATATCTAACACAAGAGAGAGTAAACCTTAGGGTCAGAGGCAGAGGTACAGAGGCCGAGGAGCCTATATACCCCGTGCCAAGCCCTTAGGGTACTCAGGGGTTGGATAGCTGTAACATAACTGTGACAAAGAAAGACTATTGCAAGGGCAGGAACGCGTTAAGAGCTAGAGCTAGCTATTATTTACTTTTTTTTTTTAGCTATATTAGTATGTTAGGGATTAGCATTAGCTATATTAGTGTGTTAGTGATTAGTTACATGCTATAGTTAAATGTTGTTATTATACATCTATTACCTGTCTAATACTACTTTGCTAAGCATTATGCTGTAACGTACTTCACAGGCGAGTTGCTTACAAACCTAAGTTGCTTACTTTTGCTAAGACTTTACTAAACTACTTTTTCTACACTAATGCATTCTTAACAACACTACTAAAATGTGCTAAAAGAACATTAGATATAGCTTACACTTTAAGCTTTTAAATAAGACATAAAACTTTTAAAGAAACATGCTGTAGCTATATACAAAGTCTTTTAAAAAATAATAAATAACTATAGCACTAGATAACCTTTATAAGCTAATTCTACAGCTAATTTATAAAGGCTAAGTAATAATAAAGAGTAGGTAATTATTAAGACTATACTTAAGCTATATACACAAGGATTTTCCTCTTAAATAGCATTTATAGCTAATATAGCTAATTCTTTACACGCTAAGTGTAATCTAGGCTATATTAGCATAAACTAGCCTAGTATGTTTATAAAGTGTTATTTAATGCTTAAAGTAAAGTTTTTAGCGTAAGTATAGTTAATAAATATTTAGCCTATAATAAAGCCTGTCTTACTAAAGTTATATATGTTATTATTCTAGATGCTATACTTAGCTTTAATATTTTTTATAAGGCTAAACCTACTTTAAATTACTCTAAGACTTTTATAAAAGGCTTTTTTATAGTTATACTACGCTTAAATGTTACTTTAAGCTTTAAATAACGCTTTCTAAACATACTAGGCTAGTTTATGCTAATATAGTCTAAATTACACTTAGCATGTAAAAAGTTAGCTATATTAGCTATAAATAGTATTTAAGAGAAAAATTCTTATACATATAGCTTAAGTATAGTCTTAATAATTACTTACTTTTTATTATTACTTAGCCTTTATAAGTTAGCTGTAGAATTAGCTTGTAAAGGTTATCTAGTGCTATAGTTATTTATTATCTTTTAAAAGACTTTATACATAGCTATAGCTTGTTTTTTTAAAAGTTTTATGTTTTATTTAAAAGCTTAGAGTGTAAGCTATATCTAATGTTCTTTTAGCGCGTCTAAGTAGTGTTGTTAGAAATGCATTAGTGTAGAAAAAGTAGTTTAGTAGAGTTTTAGCAAAAGTAAGCAACTTAGGTGTGTAAGCAACTCGCCTGTGAAGTACGTTAACTATTCTTTAACCTAGACAACCTACTTTAATGCGCTAACTATTACTGTTGCGTAAGAAGAGCACAGGGACCTAGCGTCGCGCACATAGGCCTGGTGTCGCGCCTGTGTTTCAGACAAGCAGCCTAAGACACTTAGCGCCTAAGCTCTCTATAAGCCTCTTATAGTTAATAGACTTGCTTCTTATTGCTCTCTAATTAGCAGTTGCAACAATTACTCTAAGCAAGCTTTGCTTTTACAGATTATTTATAAACTGTTGTTGTCTATACATAGCAACGGTGTTACAGTCTAGATAGTTATCGCGCGAGAGAAGGATCGTGTAACTATGTCACATGATGCTTGTGCGCGAACCTCTGTGCGCGAACATCTAGATATTCCTCTTTTCCTCTGACAGAGGAAAGGCAGAGCAATAGAACTAGAAACATGTTGCCCTCACCCTACCTACCCTGTACGCTGTGCACACTGTACGCCACTCTTACTCTTGCTACTTAAGTGCTTATACTATAAGCAGCTAGCTAACAGAGCCTATTTAACACTAATTAGTAGTTAATTTAATTAACTATAAATTAGTAAAAGTAATAACAGAGTACCTACGCCTTACAAGGTACTTTATTTTGTTACTTATTCTTAAGGATAGCAGATTAATTCTTTGCGTTGTACAGCAAGCTCTGCTACTATATAAAGTAAGAAGGAGATAGTATAAGACGCACACTAAAACTATTAAAGCTGCAAAACCTAGCAGCTAGATAACAATAGCAGTACCTGCGCAATTTACTGCATAAGTAATTAACTATACTACTATAATAAAATCCTACTAGCAACTAACAACTCTATGTAATAATAGGAAGAATAAGAAATAATTTTTATTATATAAATAACTTATAAAGAACATAAAGATATTAAAGGTAACACTACAAAACAAGACTAGCCTAGAGTACTAGAATAATAAAATTAATATATTAGAAGCTTTAATAAGCTTATAAATCTAATTATATATAAGTTATATAATTACTAATTTATATATAACAACTTAAAAAGGCGCTACTCTTTTAAGTTTATATATAAGAAATTTTAAAAAATAAACACTATAAGACTTCTTAGCACTTAGCTGCGCGTTTAAAAAGGAGCTTATATAAGTGCTAAAGAATAAAAGAATTACACTATAGCTAAATAATAAAAGTACCTAAGCCTAAAAACTATATAATATAGCATAAAAAAAGTAATTACTTTTAAAAGACTTTATATATAACTCTTATTACTATATAAGGCTTTACATAGAAGTAGGCTAAACATAATGCTACTAATAACACTAAATGTACTAGTATTACCTACTTCTATACTTTAGCTAGCACTACACTAATTACTGTATAAACAACACATGCTACGCTATCTAACGCCTGCTCTACATCCTTAATTATACACACTACTGCCTGCTGTAGTGTATGCACTACTAATGCTACCTATACAATCTCTACTACATTATAACTTATATAAACTTCTACCTTAAAAAGAAATTGCTAAAGAAAAACTCTTAGTAGATAAAATTATATAATTCTAAAAAGTATAAAAAAAATAATAACTATATAAGTTAACTATATAACATCTTTATAAATGTCCGTACGTAAGTACAGCTGTGTCTGTACACGCGTACGGCTAAATTAGGTTGCCTAAAACGTTAGCTATCTAGCCTGTGCGTTAGGGGCTATGTGTACTTAAGAGCCCTCTTTCTTTATATAAAAAGAGAGGGCAGTAGTTAATAATAAGAAAATCTTTACCTACTTACCTCTTAGTACACCCCTTAGGCGTATGTTTATTTAATTAAACCTAGGTTAACTAACACTAATTAGTTTATTAATAGACTGTTTTACTGTAAAAGCTTAAACCTACTACATGCGTAGCTACACAAAGAGAGCTTTTTAAGCCTTTGCAGAAAACCTGTCTTTTTAACAGGCAGATTTGCAAGAATTAATAAAACTGCTACTATACAAGAAGCTTACACCTACCGCGTGCGTAGCCACGCAAAGAAGGTACAAAGAAGCTTACATCTACTGTGTGCGTAGCCACACAGAGAGGGGTAAGCAAGCCTTATGCGCGCCCCTAGATTAACTAATTGCACAAAGACAAGATTAGCAACCTGCTGCGTGCGTAGCCACGCAGAGAGGGCTTACTGCTAAGCCTTTGTGCGCCCTAGAGCCTCCTGTTGACACAGGCTGTGCAACCACTCACCTACCGCGTGCGTAGCCACGCAGAGGAGACAATACAGGCCGCATAATTAGAAACCTACCGCGTGCGTAGCTACATAGAGAAGGCTCCTCATCGGCAGCCCGCCTCGCCAACGCAACTAGCCCCCCCCTCTCTCTCTCCTAACAGCTGTACAAACAAGCAACTAGCCCCCGCCCTAGAGCTAACCTGCTACTCTGCACAACAGCTTGCTCTTTAAGAGCTACTGTACAGTTAACTACTACTACCTAAACAACTGCTGTACAAACGCAACTAGCACCCACCCCCCCCACCCTAGGGACTAACCGCCCGCACGAAGGCAGTCCACCACCAATACCCCCTCTAGTTGCCCGCACAAAGGGCACCCCTAACACCTCACACCTCCCACCCCCTACCTTAGCCATAGAACCTCTGTAGTTATACAAAGAGTTATTAGAGGTTACTTATATATTAGAGATAGTTCTACGCAGAGAAGTAGACTTTTACCTTATAAGAGATAATTATCTTAACATAAATATAAACCTTACACAACTATAATAATGCTTATACACAGTATACATCCTAATTAACATGCGTTATAAGATAGCTAAAAGGGAGTATACACTATAGGACAATAACTTTTAGAGATAGACAACGCACAATTTTAACCTTCTCCCCTGTGCAATTAGGCAAGAGCTATTGCTTGCCTACGCAGAGCATAGGCACTATCCTAGAGGGAAGGCGAATTATACGCAGGCTAAGAAGCTAGGGGATATTATAAATAAAAGAGGTATTAAGGGTTAGCTCTAAAAAAGAAAGTAGAAGAGTAAGAAAAAAAAAAAAAAAAAGAAGTAGAATTAACATATAAATAAGCAAGTAACTTTATAAAAGTAAAAAGTTGCTAGTGTCTGTACATAAGTACAGCTGTGTCTGTACACACATACAGCTAAATTAGGTTACCTAAAATGTTAGCTATCTAGCCTATGTGTTAGGGGCTATGTGTACTTAAAAGCCCTCTTTCTTTGTACAAAGAGAGAGGGTAGTAGTTAATAACAAAAAAATCTTTACCTACTTACCTCTTAGTACGCCCCTTAGGCGTACGTTCGTTCGATCGAACCCAGGTCAACCAACAATAAATAAAATAAAATATTTTATTAATTTATATTAACAGCTAGATATTTAGAAAACTTAGTACATAGACATTTTTCTAAATATGTACTATATATATAACATAGGCTCTAGACATAACTAAAAGCATTTATATAACACCTTAAGTAGTTACTTTAACACTAATGTAAACTATAGCTAGTACTAAACTAACTAAATAACAATAACTTTTATATAATGCTAATAAAAAAACTTTAATAAAAGTTTATATAAAGTTTTTAAAATAATAATTAATAAGCTTATACTTATATAAAAAGCACTAAAAATAGAATTCTAAAAAGATGTTCTACTGCACACTGCTATTATATAAGCTTATTAAGGATAACTAGAACTAGAACATGCTATGTTTACTATTAAGCTCTTATATAAAGCCTTGTTTAGTAACTTATAAGCATTACTTTAAGTTACTATAAACTAAAAGGTAAACTAATACCTCTAGAAACTGCCTAATGCATACTACATAGACTGCTAATACAACTCTGCATAATAAAAAAGAAGCTTCCCTCTACATAGAAGAAGACAACATAGAAGATTTTTATCTAAGTTTAGGCTACAACCTAGAGACAACTGTACATAGATAAAGAAGTGCTTTATCTACTATAAAAAATGTTAGTTATTAACTACTCTTATAATAACTATATATAAGCAAAAAACTAGTATGTTACCTTATATAAAAAAATTTATAATAAGACTTTATTATATAAAGCTATTACCTTATACATCTAAAACTTTAAAGGTTACTTTAAAAAAATTTACATAATAAAAAAATAGAATAAAAAAGTAAAAATGCTAAAAAAGCTATTAACTACCTTACCTCTACTGCCTACCTATACTATGCAATAGAAAAGAACATCTACAGCATTAAACCTAAGAAGTATGCTAAGTAGTTTATTCTTAATAACTAATACTATAGAGTATACTAAAGTAAACTATAGAACATAGGCGTAGTAAAGATTTCTACTATTAGTAAGTTTTAACTTAAGGTGTATATATAAAAGAACTTATGTATAAAAATTAATTAAACACTTAGCTAAATAGATATTAGCTTTAAAAGCTAAATACTAAAAGAATTAATTAGTATAGTATAAATCTAGAACTTAATTAGTCTAGTTACCTACTACATTCTAAAAACTTTAATACTATTTTTACTATTACTAGCAGATGCTAACTAACTTAAAGTATACTTTAATAACATTTTAAATAATATTATATATAAAGATAAAACTACTATTTTTATATAATAAAAATAGAGACACATTTTTTTTAATATTAGTAAAAAAAAATCTATGTCTTTTTTTACTAAATTAAAACTTTACTACCTTTACTGCTAATTTAGACACCTCTATATAAAAAGACTCTAGAAGATGCTAACTAGCGCTAGCTATAATATTAATGCTATAGTATTAGAAAAGATTAAAAAGTTTTACTACTTTTACTAATTATATAACTAGGCTTTATAAAGATTTAAGTTTATAATTAAAAATAACACTTACTTTAACTGTAAAGCTATTATTAATATTATATAAATTAATAATAAAGATGTTTTACATGTTATTAATGTAGACATATTATTTTAAGCTACTACATTCTTAAAATCTATGTCTACACAAGATACTTAGAATGCACTGTGTAAATGCTAGATTAACACTTATTAAAGACCTTTAGACTACATTATGCATAACTTTAGTATAAACTTTACCTTAGAGGATTTTTAAGCTTATGTAAAGATTATAAAAGCTATATATAAGTAGATGCCTATAAAAGCATATTAAGTAGTTAAAAAGGTTAAGTGCGCACATGCACCTCTTTAATAAGTGTTTAACATTCTAAAGACTAAGCTAGGTAACTATATAGAGGATAAAGCTATTCTGTAGATAGTAGTTAAGGCTCTAAATAATACTGCTAGTCTGCACAGTTTAGTACCTACACTACTAGTCTTTAGAGTATACCTAAGAATTAACTTAGACTTTTTTACTATTACTAAATATTATTATATAAGTAAGCGCTGTATAAAAAGTAATAAAGATACTTTAAAAAAACTATATAAAAGTAAACATTAATTATAGAATTAACACTTATAATAGCTTTATAATATATAAAGTTCTTAACTTTTTTTAGCTTAGAGATTATAGCATAAAGAAAGAAGAAAAGCTAGACTAGGCTATACAAGATTAAAAGTATTAAAGAGAAAGACATTATTATTAAGAAAAAGAATAGCCTACTAAAGCTTTAATGTACATAGGTTAAACTGTACTATAAAGAGAAAAAAAAGATAACTTACTTATAATAAAAGACCTAGATAAACTAACCTTTATATAAAAAGATTTTTTATAAAAGAGAAAGAAAAAACTATATAAGAATGTTATAGAGGCAGAACTAAAGCTTAATATAGACTAAGCCTTTTAAGACAGTAATGTTACACTAGTGCAAAGGGAAGACAGAGATACTAGAAAAAGTAGAAGGCAAAAGAAACCTGTATAAAGTCTAGACTAAGTATTTCTAACCTAGAAGAAGAAAAATAATTAAGCCTTATCTATTAAGCTTTATATAGATAGTGTAATTACTATACTTAAAAAACTATTTAAGAAATTAGACTATATAAAGATAAACACTTTAATTACTAATAGCACTTTTAAAGTTATAGTGTATAACTTAATAAAGTATAAAAGTTAGATTTTTAACTTTTACCTTATATAAAAAGTAAAAAGTAAAATAACCTAACTATATAAAAAATCCTGCCTAGTGCTTACTAGCTACTTAAATAATTTTTTTTATTTTACTTAATTACTAACTATTTAAAGGATAAGCTAAAGACTACTTTTAGCTATAAAAGTAAGCCTAAAAGCTACATATAGAATGTATTTTAAACTATGTAATATTACATAAGTATACATTTAATTAATAAATAAGCTTATATGTACACTATATGCAAAGCTACTAAAGAAGATGCGCTAGAACTTTCTACTAAATATAATCTTCTAGGTTGTATAACCCTTATATAGAGCTATAAAATTAGGCCTATATTAGTTTAAAACATACTATAACTACTATACAAAAAGGTTATACATGCAAATCTTTTTATATAACCTTTACCTTTTAATTATAGATAAAAGAGAGTACACTTTTAGTATAACTAGCTTATAGATAAATAATATCTTAAGTATTATAATAAAGAACTTTGCATAGAGAGAGAAGAATAAACTGTAGAAGGTAAACCTCTACGTAAAAAGTAAAACTATACTATCTAAAAACTAGCCTATTAAATTTAATAAAGAGAAGATCTAGCTTATATAAAATAAAGTTACCTTTATCTAGAAAAGTTAAGCAAAGAACTTTTATATAATTAATGCTACAGCAGAGAATGCTACATAATAGTATATTATATAAAGAGCTAGAGAAGCATATATTACCTTAGTGTGTTAACTAAAGGCAGCATTTAATTTTTTAGTTGCTGCCTAAACTATAGACCTTTTATATAAAGACATTAAAGCCTTTAATATACGCATCTAGTAGTTAATAGACAACAGCAGTAAAAGACTTACTTTTATACTACTATAACTAGACTACACAAAGCTGTTTATCTTTATAAATAGATTATTTACTAATAATAAAGACCTTAGCTTATAGCTAGAATTTATAATTATACTAAGTAATAAAAACTATATAAAATAAAGTAACTACTTTAAAATACTAAGTAACATTATACACTAGAAATCTACTAAGTGTAAAAGAGTAACTAAGAGTGTCCTTACTAGTAAACTATATAGAATAGTTAGAAGGTTTAACAATATAATTACTTTTAGTATAACTTTATAGTAGATTATATAAACACTTAAACTACTACTAATTCTAGTAGTAATTTACATAAATTTAAGGTTTTTATATAATTACTTTATTAAGCTAGTCACTACTAGTAAGAGGTAACTTATAATTAACATTATATTACTCTATAAATTATATAAGAAAAGAGAAATTACTAAAATTAAGTAAATTAATAGTAAAAACAACTTAGTAAATGCATGTATAAAAAAAAACACTAAATTAGGCCTTTTAATTATTAGTTCTAACTAACTGCTTCTCTGTCTAGATAGAAGCATCTGTAGACTAGCTAGATTTTATGCATAAAGATGCTTTAGACTAACTAGACTAATAACACTTTTATATAAAGCTTATTTTTTTATCTCTTCTATTGCACACGCCTCTCTACGCAAAGATCCTGCACTATTCTGCTACAAAATCCTGCATAAACAGCCTGTACACTGCTAGACATTTATAGAACAAGTGTATAAAGCTAGATAATAATAGCTTAAATGCTTTGCATTATTTATAAAGCTATTTATAAAGTATAACTAGCCTATTCTAACATACAGCATTACTAGAGCAAGTTCTAATAAATAGGGTAAAGTATAGGCAGAACATATTTAGATAGATCTGCATAAATAGAAGAGAGGTAACTAGTACAGAAGGCAACTTCTTAGGCAAAAATAAAAGGTTGCTAGTGTTTATATGTAGTAATAGTGTTATAGTCTAGATAGTTATTGCGTAAGAGAAGGATTATATAACTATGTTACATAATGCTTGTGCGCAAACCTCTGTGCGCGAACATCTAGATATTCCCCTTTTCCTCTAACAGAGGAAAGACAGAGCAATAGAACTAGAAACATGTTGCCCTTACTCTACCTACCCTGTACGCTGTGCACACTGTACACCACTCTTACTCTTGCTACTTAAGTGCTTATACTATAAGCAGCTAGCTAACAGAGCCTATTCAACAGTTGTAGTATTTTTTTATAAAAGCTTTTTTATTTAGTAATAAGTTTTTGCTAGTTCTAGTAAAGGCTATATATATTATCTCTATATTAGTAGTTGTTTAGTAAGGATTTATACTTTGTTAGAGAAGAGAGTAGTAATTAATGTTACAATTCTTGCTTAAAAGAGTTCTATTTAGGGATGCTCTAAGCACACAGGCCTAGGTTAGGTACAGAGGTGAAGGGGGAGACTTTCTTAGGTGTATAGTCCTTAGCGTGACTCTAGGTAGGGAGAAGAGAAGAAGGCTAAATTGTGGTTTGCCCTTAGACAGCGGTATAGGCGCTAGGTTAAACAGTCCTATAGACAGAAGAGGAGGTATATATAGTGTAAGATATACAACTAGTATTACAGCTCTTTAGAAAGCTAGAATGCTACTTAGTTTATGTAAAAATAAACTAAACTTTAATTACATCTTTTTAAGGTTAATTATTACTATTCTTTATATATAGTTATACCTATGCAGTAATTGCTACTTTAGCCTTTACTAAGCTTTATAGTTACTATAATTACTATAATCTCTTCTATAGTAATTACTGTCTTAGCTCTTACTAAGTGTTATAATTACTATAATTACTACAATCTATTGCGCAGATTTTCTACTAGACAATGCACTTGTCTAGCGTCTAATCTAATAGGCTATTGTCTGCTAGGCTAGAGGGGTTGTTCAGCTCCTTCTATTTAAGCATAAAGGGGTTCCAAGCTTGTTCGTCTAAGCAGTGGGGCTGGATCCTAGGATTCCGCATAGTCTATTCGTGGACTGTAACAAGCCTATCTTACTGTTAGTTTTAAAGGCTCTCTAATTATAATCTATATATAGTTAGTACTAGGTAAAAAATGCTTTTAAGTTTTTTAAGTCTCTTTTAAAAAGTCTTAAAAGTGCTAGTTATAGTAACTTTTTAGCTATAATACTTTTTATTTATTTATTTTACAATAAAGACTTACTAGTTTTATTTATAAGTTTCTAATTTATTTTATAAGTTCTAGTTTTATGTCTATAGAGAGCCTTATACTTTCTAATAAAACTACGCTAGCTATAGATAAATTGCTAGAAAGGAGTTATAAAGAATTTATACTTTGTTAGAGAGAGTAGTAATTAATATTATAATCTTTACTTACAGCAATGCAAGTACTTAGGCCTAAAAGAGTAGAGCAGGAAGAGCGCAGCGTTACTAGGTGTACAGCCTAGTTAATAGCGCAGGGTAGGATAAAAAGAGTAGGGGTAGAATAAGCCTAATTATAGTTTACCCCTAGACAGCAGTATAAGGCGCTAGGTTAAATAGTTCTAATAAACAAAAAAGAAGGTATATATAGTATAAGATATACAACTAGTATTACAACTCTTTAGAAAGCTAGAATACTACTTAGTCTATATAAAAATAAACTAAACATTAATTACACTTTTTAAAAGCTAATCTTATATCTTAATATATACACGTGTAGCTCTAGAGTAATTATTATTAGTTGTAGTAATTATAGTAATTACTTGCGTTTAACTACGCTTACTACGCTTATTGCGTTTAATGCAGCAGTCTCTATTAGACTAGACACCTGCCTACTAATCTATCTGTTAGCGTTGTCTATTTGTTGTCTATTAGATCACGTGATGCGTCTTTTAGTAGGGTGATCTAAGGAGTCCATCCTTGCTTACTTAGACAGTGGGTTATTCTTAGTTAGTAGCTTACAGCCTAATTGTAGGTTGTAACAAGAATAAAAATTAGCATGTATATAAGCTGTCGCGTATACTAAGAGCCTTGGCTGGGGCTTGGAGCCTGGGACTAGGGCTCAGAGCCTGGGACGCAGCTTAGGATCTAGGGATATTATATTCTAAAGCTTAGTGTATATGAGGAGAGCCTTTAGCTCTCTTAGATAGAAGAGTTACTTTATCTAATCTTCTAAACAGCTACTGCTAGGCTATTTTATCCTTTATAGTTATAGGCCTAGCGCTTTAAGAACCTAGGATAATTCTTTTTATATAACTATAGCGCTAGTAAAAGCTATTTAAAAGCTTTATTTTTTATTCTTATTAATCTTTATCACCTTTAAAGCCTATGTTATAGCTAATTAAGATGCTCCTTTTCTAACAGGAGCATACTAGCTTAAGAACTACGTAAGCTAGCCTCTCTAGTTTATCTAGCTTTAGTTCTATACTCTTAGCAAAAACCTATAAGATATAATTAATCTAGATAGACTAGACGCTCTAAATCCTATAGACAGCGCTCTAAAGATGCCTACACTTAAAGTAATTACTACTAAGAACCCTCTAAAGAAGGCTAACATATAGTACTAAACTAATAACGTACCTAACGGGTTGGCCGGCCACACAGGTTGGCCGGCCACTTTTGCCAAGCCCTCACTAAACTCTACCTATCTACATAATGCCTTAACAACAACACTAGATTAAATCTTCTAAAGAACGTTAAATACAGCTTGCTCTTTAGGCTCTTAAATAAAACTTAAAACTCTTCTTATAACACGCTGTAGCTATCTATAATGTCTTTTACACAATACTAAGCAATTAACGCGCTAGACAGCCTTTATAAGCAGAATGCTGGCCTAAATTAAGGAATCTAACTAAGCTTAAAAAGAAAGTAGTTGTTAAGTACATACTTAAGCTTATTACGCGCAGATTTCCCCTTAGGCTTATAGCTATAGCTAATATAGCTAATTCCTTGCCTGCAGAGCGCAATCTAGGCTAGGTTAGCTTAAACTAGACTAGTATGTAGGTTAAGCACTACCCTAAGTTTACAATAAAGTTTAATTATAAGTATAATGATAAAAAAGCGCTCTATAAGAATCTAGAGGTTATCTAGGGCTAGTTTTGCCTAGTAGCTAACATAAAAGCTAAGTATAGTATCTAGAATAAAAATAGGTATAACTTTAATAAGTTAAGCTTTATAATAGGCTAGATATTAACTAGAGCAGTTATTATAGCTTTAGAGAGACAAGAACAGCTAAAGGTAATACAGTAAGGTAATAAAAAGTAGACAACAGTTATTTAGAGCATTAACGTAATAAGGTAGGCTATAAGATTATAAAGCTTTAAGTAGCAAATAAGGCTGCTACGCAACGTAGACTGTATAAAAGAAAGCAGATTTAGGCAGAAAAGACTTTAATAGTTAAGAATAGAGCTTATCTAACTGCTTTAAAGGAGTTTAGAGCGTGTAGTAATAAGAAGAAGCTAAAGACGCAGGTGCGCGCTAAAGAAGGTAAGCTAAGTTAAATGCAATGCAGGCAGTGTAATTAGACTAGGCATAACTTGCGTATGTGTAAGTAAGTAGTAAAAGTAGACTCTAAATAATATCTTATGTTGTATTACTTTATACAGGGCTAAAGTGGGCTGTTTTGCAAGAGAATAGGGTAGTTTTAGTAGGGGCTTGGCAAAAGTGGCCGGCTAACCCGTGTGGCCAGCCAACCCGTTAGGTACGTTATTACTAAGTACTAAGCTTAATTAAGCAACTAGGCTTCCTACACAACACATCTTTAGATAATTTAGAACTAGGTTAATGCAACTATTATACTAAAGCTCTTAAAACCTATAATAATGCAGCTTATATTAGAGAACTAATCTACTTTATAAGCACTTATATAAGCTTTAAAATAAAAGCTAGCACTAATAAACATAAGCATAAAAAATCTTATATAAGTAAAGTATAAAGTTTACTTTACTAAGGTAAAGCATAGCACTATAACTTTAGAAGCTTA
The DNA here is from genome assembly GCF_010093535.1 of Lindgomyces ingoldianus. Taxonomy (NCBI): domain Eukaryota; kingdom Fungi; phylum Ascomycota; class Dothideomycetes; order Pleosporales; family Lindgomycetaceae; genus Lindgomyces; species Lindgomyces ingoldianus. The sequence continues at coordinate 231,428 of NW_022985201.1, forward strand.
GTACTAGCAGTAGCACTTCTTATACACTAAGGTAAGAACCTATAAGATTCTTAACATAGAAGGCTAGCTAGCTGCATAAGACTTTCTAGACGCCCTAGCTTTAAAGCTTGCACTAGACTAGGCGCGCTTTATGCACTAAAGGGTTATAAAGGCTAGCGCACTTAGTATAGAACCTTTAATAATTTAGAAAATTAGTAAGATTTTCTTAATAATGCTTTAAAAGCACTTTTTATATATAAGTAACTAAGACATAGGTATATTTATAACACTTAGTTAATAATTAGACAATAATTTAGCCTAATTTATTTTAGCCTAATTAGGCTACTTATGCTTATATAAAGCTTTAGAGTAATCCTATTATCTATAAAAAGCAGCAGACTGTAAAGACTTTATATTAGCAGTTACTAAAAAGCTAAAAAAGCTTAGTAAAACTACACACTAGAAATTTTTTAAAAGGCTTAAGTAAACGCAGCATAAGAAAGTAAAACCTATACTACTTAAAAAAGGCTGTGTAATTTTAGATAGAGCTTTCTCTACTTTAAAAGCTATTAAAGAATTAGATAAACTAGTATTCTTTAAAAGCATTATTACTATACTTATTAACCTAGCGCTTTTAGTAAAACTAAAAATATACATAACTATAGATTTTAACACTTATTTACTTTTTATAAGCATAATTCTAGACAATAAAAGTGCTATATACTTAGTAAATAGTATAAAGCTACTTATACTTAAGTTATTTAAAAAAGCTTAAAGTTTATATATAGTAAAAGCTAGCACCTAGTTATTTCTAATTTAGAGAATAAAAACTAAAAAGCTTAGAAAAGTATTAAAAAAAGTATAAAAAAAGCACATAAAAGATCTTACACTATAAAAAGTAGTTATAGTAAAAAGATTTTATATTAAGATTATCTTAAAAGCTTATTTAAAAGAAAAAGAACTATAGTATTTAAAACTTAACTATACACTATACATAGGCACACTAGAAAAAAATAAGGTACTTATAACACTTTACTAAAAACATAACCTTATGTTTATTAAATATAAAGCTATTTTTTTTTACCTACTAGTGTAAAGTGTGCTTTTAAATTACTAACACTTATAAACTATATTTTTACACTTAGACTTAAAAAAGCTTTAGCATATGTATATAAAACACCTAGGCTTTAAAGCTTTATAGGCTTTAGTTAAAAGCATAAAAAACATATAAATAATAAGTATAAAGTAAGTACACTATAAGCACTGCGTAATAACCTACACTAAGCAGATTATATTAAGAAGACTAAAAATGTAAGCTTTCTACTTATTTTAGAAAATTACATAAGATATATTTAATATGCTATTAGGGCGCAGCAGAGCTCTATAAATAATAATTATTAAAAATAAATATAGCAGTAAAAGTTTTTTATACTTTTTTTAAGTAAAAACACTTTTAGAAATTTAAAAAGTAATAAAGAACTTTAAAAGTATAGTGTTTAATTAATATAAGCTTTAGATTAGTAAAATATAGTAAGATAATAATACTACTATGCTCTCTTAGCATAAAAAGTTAAAGTATAAGCTTTAAGTAAAAAAATTTAGCATTAATATTAAAAGCTTTTTACTATATGTAACGGTGCTGCTTGTTAAGCTCCGCTGCTAGTCACATGATCTCGCTAAGGGTTAAGCGAGCGCGCTAGCGCCTTGGCGCTGCGCAAGCTTTTCTCTCGCGAAAACCCTTCGCCTCCTTCACTCCCCATCCTAGTTTAGCTGAAATAGAGCCGACCTACTCTACCTTGCTTCCCCAGCTCCATACAGTAGTAGAGACAGTGCTTGTCGTCACACTATACACTTATAAGCCAAATAAAGCTATAAAAAGAGCTAGATAAGAAATAATTATAAAGTCTATTAAAATAAAAAGCAGCGTAGGACTCTTTAAAAAGCTCTAGCTAGAAGTAGTAGACGCAGCAACATAGCTGTATAATATAAGCCTATTGCATATATATAACTTACACTTACTAAATAAAGTCTTAGACGCGTAGTTTACTAACTACTTTAGATACTATAAGCTAAAGTAAGTAAAAAGTGCTATAGCTAATCTAAAGCTTAATTAGAGTAAGACCTATACATATAGCTATTATGCTTACCTACTTAACAGAGAGTAAGCAGCTAGGCGTTAGAAGTAAAGCTTTAAAGTAACATTATAGAGCTATATAAAATATTTTATAAGCTATAAAGCCTTAAATATTTATAAAATATAAGTTTTATTACTTAACTAGGTAATTACTATAAAAAAACATAGCTTTTAATAAGACACACTTTTATAAAAATAAAAGTAATAAACTAATTTTTTAAAAAAAAGCTTTTAAAATTCTTAAAATTCTTAATAAGTAAAGTAAGATTTAGAATATAAAAAAAGCTTTTAAGCTTCTACTTTAAAAGTTAAATAAGTAGTAAAGTAATATACTAAATTAGAAGCCTTAAAAGTGTAAGCTTAAAAGTGCAAAAACTAAAAAGCTTATTAAAACTTAAGCTACCTAGCTAGAAAATTAGTACTTAAAGGTAAAAGTAACTATGTAGGTAATAAGTATAATAAGTAAGTTACTAAGAATTTATATAGTTTCTAATAAAGATATAGCACTTATTACTCTAGAGCTAACTCCTAAGCTAGAGCTTACAGATAGCTCTATAACACGCTCTATATAAGGTAGGCATAAGCATACTAGTAATTCTTAAGAAGTGCACTTAACTAAAAAAGTAAATTTACTAAGCTTATTAAGTTAAATAGCTAACTTACTAGTTAAAAAATTAACTTTTACTTTTTACACTAAAATATTATCTTTTATAGCTCTAGTTAAAGTAAGTAAGGCACTTTGTAAACATGCATATAATAAAAAAAGCTAGGGACTAGCTACATATATAAGCTAAAGAATATAAAGGTAAGATCTTAATAACCTAGGTAAGCCTAGAGGTGCAGAAAGCAGAGGTATATATATAACACTTTTAAAAAGAAGTAGTATATGCATTACTCTTGTTAATTTAGAGCACCTTTAAATAAACTTTTTTAAAGCATTTATTACTTATAATAATAAAGTGCTTAAAACACTTTATATAGTGTCTTTTATAGCTGCTTTCTTTAAGTAGCCTTAACTAAGAGCTTATAAGCTTTTAAAGAAACTTTTAAAATAAAATCTTTTATATAAATACTTATATAAAGATCTTTTTAAAATTATAGCATAAAAAAATAGCTACTCTACTTAAAAAAAGCACTTAAAAAATTTATATAAAGTAAAGCAACATCTAAGCTACTCTTACTAAAGTAAGTCTTTATATTTAAATTTAACTAAAATAAGTATTTTACTAAATGTAAAGCTTATATATATATAGTAATCTTTAAAGTAAAAACTTGCTTTAGTTAACCTATGCTACTACTCTTACAGCTAGATTTTTTTAAATAGTAATAGTAATAGCAACGTAATTTAACCTAGAGATTAGGTAAAATAATATTATAAGCGCGTTTCTAAACACGCACTATAAAGGTAAGCTAGAAGTAACATATAAGCTTTTAAAAAGCTTTACAAAGCCTAGCATATGCGTTAAGCTTTTATAAGCCTTATATAAACTGCGTAACTTACTAATTTTATAGTACTAAAAGCTTTTATAGGCTTTTTAAAAGCTTAAGCTTATTTTATTTAAAAAGAAACTATACTTATTTTTTAACTATAATTACTATATTTTACTTCTTTTTTATGTAGACAACATACTTTATATTTATTACTATAATAATAAGTTAAAAGCTTACTAATTAATTAGTGTAATTAAGAAAATGTATAAGCTAAAAAATTAAAAGCTATATAAATCGTTTTTAGAGATTAAAATAATTAAAAATAAAAAGGCTAGAATAATCTAGCTAGTACATAACATATATATTAAGAAAGTAGTAAAAAAGTTTAACTTTATAAAAAGCACACTTTTCTTAAAGACTTTTTTACTATTAAAAGAGCTTAACGTACCTAACGGGTTGGCTGGCCACACAGGTTGGCCAGCCACTTTAGCTAAGCCCCTACTAAAACTACCCTATTCTAGCGCAAAACAGCCTACTTTAGCCCTATATAGAGTAATATAACATAAGATATTATTTAGAGTCTACTTTTACTACTTACTTACATGTATGTAAGTTATGCCTAGTTTAATTACACTACTTATATTACCTTTAACTTAGCTTACCTTCTTTAGCGCGCACCTGTGTCTTTAGCTTCTTCTTATTACTACGCGCTTTAAACTCCTTTAGAGCAGTTAAACAAGCCTTATCCTTAACTATTAAGGTCTTTTTTGCCTAAATCTACTTTTTTTTTATGTAATTTATGTTATGTAGTAGCTTTATTTACTACTTAAAGCTTTATAATCTTCTTTTACACTAACACTAGCTTATGCGTAATAATTACTGCCCTTTTTAAAACTTTTTTAAAAGCTTTTACTATAGACATTAGTAAGCTATTTATATGCCTCTAAATTTTTACTTTTATAAGTATTAATTATAACCTAGATTTAAAAGTATTGCTTAGAGTTTATAACTGCTAGAGCTTATTATTAATAAGTAGTAGTAGTAATAAAGTACATAACTAGATGTTAAAGGCTATTTTAACCTATTCTAGGTTAAATAGAACTAAGCTAGCGCTTTAAAACTCTTTTTAAATATTACTAGAAGTAATTACTACATTATAAGCGTGTATAAAGCATAGTAGGAACTTAAGTTTTATAATATAAGTAATCTAGTTATATATAAAATCTTTAGCTTAGCGCTTATACACTTTTTTTAAAGAAGTAAAACAACTTACATTAAAAAGCTATAAAAGGTGTAATAAGTGTAAAAGCATATAAATAGTAATAATTTTATTCTTTTTATAGTACTACTAGAAATTAAGTAAGTTATAGCTTTATAGCTATTAATAATAAAAAGCTAATAAGTGCTTATAACTTTTTTTTATATACTTATTAAAGTGCTTTAACTACTACAGCCTAAGCTTATTTATTGTCTAGCTGTTCTTAGAGACTGTAATAACCTAGTTCTAAAGTAGATTCTTCTTCTTATACTAGGTAAAGAGGTAATAGTAGCCCTTAAAAATAATAAAAAGTAAAATAGCCTACTTTATTATGTTAATGCTTTAAATAACTATTATTTACTTTCTATTACTTTACTATATTACCTTTAGCTATTTTTATTTTTTTAAAGCTATAATAACTACTCTAGTTAATATCTAGCCTATTATAAAGCTTAACTTATTAAAGTTATACATGTTTTTATTCTAAATACTATACTTAGCTTTTATGTTAGCTACTAGGCAAAACTAGCTTTAGATAACCTTTAGATTCTTATAAAGCGCTCTTTTATAATTATACTTATAATTAAACTTTATAATAAACTTAAGGCAGTGCTTAACTTATATACTAGGCTAGTTTAAGCTAACCTAGCCTAGATTACACTCTGCGCACAAGAAATTAGCTATATTAGCTATAGCTGTAAGCCTAAAAGAAAATCTGTGTGTAATAAGCTTAGGTATGTACTTAATAACTACTTTTTTTTAAGCTTAGTTAGATTTCTTAATTTAAGCTAGTATTCTACTTATAAAGGCTGTCTAGCGCGTTAATTACTTAGTGTTATATAAAAGATATTATAGATAGCTGTAGCGTGTTATAAAAAAAGTTTTAAGTCTTATTTAAAAGCCTAAAGAGTAAGCTGTATCTAACATTTTTTAGAAAATTTAATCTAGTGTTATTATTAAGGCATTATGTAGATAGGTAGAGTGTAGTAGGGGCTTAGCAAAAGTGGCTAGCTAACCTGTGTGGCTAGCCAACCTGTTAGGTACGTTATAAGTAACTAGGAATTAGTAATAAAGTATAAAATTAAAGAATACTAAGAGCGCATAGAATTAACACTTTACACTATAATTATAGTGCACCCTAACATAGCGTTTACAGCATCCTAGCTCTCTTACTACTTAATAAACTTAAGAATGTAGCGCTTTTAGGCAGTAAACTAAGTAATTATGTACCTATACTGCATAAGGCATATAAGTATACAGTATGGAGCACTAGAAGGTGCATAACTTATTATGTATAAAGACACATCTTTTACTAATTACGTAAAGACTAGATAATTATTCTATAAATATATTAACGTACTTCATAGGCAAGTCGCTCACACACCTGAGTCGCTCACTTTTGCCAAGACCCCACCCTAACAAACTCTATTATAGCCCATAACAACCCGCTCTAGCACTATATAGTATAGTACAGCCTAGAATATTATTTAAATACTACTTCTGCTTCTTGCTTACACATTCGCGCGTTATGCCTAGTCTAATTGCACTGTCTGCAGCGCCTTTAGAATAGCTTACCTACTTTAGCTTGCACCTGCTTCTTTGCCTTTTTCCTATTACTGCGCGCTTTAAACTCTTTTAGAGCTGTTAAGCGCAGGCTTTTCTAAATTATTAAGGTCTTTTCTACCTTAGTCTGCTTTTTTTTATGTAATTTATGTTATGTAGCAGCCTTATTAGCTGCTTAAAGCTTAGTAATTTCCTATTACACTAACACTAGCTTATGTGTAATTATTGCTGCCCTTTTTAAGACCTTCTTAAACGCCTTAACTATAAAAGTTAGTAAACTATTTATATGCTTCTAAATCCTTATTTTTATAAGCATTAATTATAACCTAAGTTTTAAGGTATTACTTAGGGTTTACAACTGCTAGGGCTTATTATATACAGGTAGTAGTAGTAATAGAGTGCGCAACTTTACATTAAGGCCTATTATAACCTATTATAGGTTAAAAGGAACTAATCTAGCGCCTTAGAACTCTTCTTAAATATTACTAAAAGTAATTATAGCATTATAGGCTGCTTTAAAGCATAGTAAGAACTTTATTTTTATAATATAAGTAATCTAGTTGCGCATAAAGTTTTTAGCTTAGCGCCTATACACCTTCTTTAAAAGAGTAAAACAACCTACATTAAGTAGCTATAAAAGGTGCAATAAGTAAAAAAGTATATAAATAGTAATAATTTTATTATCTTTATAGTATTACTAGAAATAAAGCAAGTTGTAGCTTTTATAGCTGTTAATAACTAGCAGATAGTAGCTGCTAATAGTACACTTCTTTATATGCACATTAAAGTGCTTTAACTAGTCTAGACTAAGCTAATTAGTAGTCTAGCTACGCTTAAAAATTATAATAACTTAATCCTAGAGTAAATTTTCCTTTTTATACTAGTTTAAAAAGTAGTTGCCACCCTAGAAGATAATAAAAAGCAGAATAGCCTACTTTTTAGCATTAATGCCCTAGATAGCTATTGTCTACTTCTAGTTACTTAGCTAGACTGCTTTTAGCTATCCTTGTCTCTTTAAACTTGTAATAACTGCTCTAGTAGATATCTAGCCTATTATAAACCCTATTTTATTAAAGTTGTACGTGTTGTTATTCTAAATGCTATACTTAGCTTTAATATTCTCTATAAGGTTAAACTAGCCTTAAATTATTATAAAATTATTATAAAAAGCTCTCTTATAGTTATACTTACGCTTAAACTTTACTTTAAGCTTTAAGTAACACTTAACAAATGTATTAAGCTAGTTTATGCTAACATAGCTTATATTATGCTTAGTGTGTAAAGAATTAGCTATATTAGCTATAGCTGCTAGCTAGGGGGGAAATCCTTACGCATCTAGCTTAAGTATGTGCTAAATAATTACCTGCTCTTTATTATTATCTAGCTTTTATAAGTTAGCTATATAATTAGCTTAGAAAGGTTGTCTAGCACGTTAGTTACTTATTGTCTTTTAAGGGACCCTATAGATAGCTGCAGCGTGTTAGTTAGAAAGTGTTATGTCTTATTTAAGAGCCTAGAGCATAAGCTGCATCTAACATTCTTTTAACACATTTAAGTAGTGTTATTAGGAATGCATTAGTGTAGAAAGAGTAGTGTAGTAGGGTCTTAGCAAAAGTAAGCAACTTAGGTCTGTAAGCAACTCGCCTATAAAGTACGTTATCTTACTTTTTAAAAAACTAATTTTATAAAAAGTAGCTCTCTAGCTAATAGTAACTATATTTATAATAAAGGCTAAGCTGCTTACTTTAGTGCATATTATAAAAAAATTACTAGCTTTAAAACACTTCTTTAAAAAGCTTACTTTAGAGCTAGGCACACTATAGCAGATCTACTGTAACAACTAGCAGATAATTAGGTTAGTAGTATAGAAGAACGCCTAGATAACTACCTACTTACACTACATTAATATTTAAAACATATAGCTGCGCTAGAAGTATATAAAGAGATCTTTTAAAGTGCGCTATATTAAAATAAGTAACATGCTAGTAAATAAACTTATAAAGCACTTACTAAAGTAGTAATTTAAGCCCTTTAAGTAGCTTTTTAACTTTAAAAACATGTAAATAAGCTTTTAAAAAAAAGTGTTAATTATTAATAGTAGAGACATCTTTATACTACCTAAAAATAAAAGTTCTATCTACTAGTAGAGACACTCTTTTATGCTATAAAGTTCAAGTAAGGATTTAATATATAAGATGTGTAAAAATATAGAAAATATAGAAAATTTAAACTATAAAGAGATTAACAAGCTTACTTAAGAGCTCCTTAGCGCGCTAGCAACGCGCTAGGAGCCTAAGGGAAATGTTACCCTGCTTCTTCTTCTTCTTCTTCTCCTCCTCCTCCTCTTCTACCTCCTCTTTCTCTTTTTTTTCCTTCTTCTCTTTCTTTTTCTTTTCTTCTCTTTTTTCTTCTTTTTTTTTTTTCTCTACTACATTTTTTTTAAGCAGAGCTTAAAAAACTAGCTAAAGCTAGAACGCAGCCTATAGCCTGCTAGTCTAATTTAGAGTATAACATATAATCTGTATAAAGAATCTTACCTACTTGTCCTTTATAACAAGCGCTGTAATAAGGCGCTGTGTATACATAATAGTAATAGGGGGACTGTAAATAAGTTAAAAGCTAGATTACTCTACACACTGCTATAAGGCTTATAAGGGCAGGTAGCTATACCTAGAGAAACAGCGCTAGCAGTGTAAACTATTAGTAGCAGAATTATAGCACTCTTTACTAGAGCGCCCTGCAAGCGCACTCTTTATGCAGCCTAAACAGGACTACGCGCAGAGCGCACTAGGGGGAGGCCAGCAGGGAGTTAAGACCGGGCCGGGGAGCGGGCGCCGGCGGGGGGCGGTGGGCGCAGGGCGACAGGAGGTGGTGGGCGCAGGCTTGCGGGTACGCGCAGGGCGGCGGGGGGTGGTAGACGCAGGGCGGCGTGGGGTAGTAGGCGCGGGCTTGCAGGCAGAGCAGCCCTGCAGAGCAGCAGCACGCAAGCAAGCAGCTCTTTTAGCTTTATTAAGCTACAGATGCACGTTAGCAGAGATTGTAAACAGGTTTAAAGTTGTTTTTAAAGCTTTTAAAAGCATTTACTTACACGCAGCATGTTAGTTAGACTTATAAAAAAGAAGCTTAAAAAGTAAAAGAATTTATTTACCTTTATTATAGTAATTATAGCACGCATGTAACTTGCGCTGCCTAGGGAAACAAGCATTACACTGCCTAGGGCAATAAGTATAAACATAGGGTAAACACATAACACTGCTCTAACAAGCTAAGTTAACGCTTAACGCAGGTGAGCTGCTGCGCAGCTCACCTAAGAGGTGTGTCGCGTATACTAAGAGCCTTAGCTAGGGCTTAGAGCCTAGGACTGGGGATCAGAGCCTGGGACGCAGCTTAGGGTCTAGAGATATTATGTTCTAAAGCTTAGTGTATATAAGAAGAGCCTTCAGCTCTCTTAGATAGGAGAGTCACTTCATCCGATCTTCTAAACAGCTACTGCTAGGCTATTTTATCCTCCACATAAGCAGTAACAAATCTCTACTTTAAAAGTAAGTAATTTGTCTAAGTCTTTTACCTAGAGCCTAACTAGTTAATGTTTAAATAGTCTATGTTAGATAAGATTAGTTTAGCCCGTCTTTAGTATATTGCACACTCTTTATTTTAACATTCGAATTGCTACCCTCTATATACAACAGACTTCTCTTATCATATCTTTGCTAACTCTACCCCCCGCCTATCTTAACAGAAGATACATTGTCTTGATGCGCTGTCTAGAAGGCGTGATTATGCATGGCAACGCTAGAAACCCTTAGAGCCTAGCTAGTGTAATAAGTTAAGCGTCTTGCCTGCTAAGCTAATACTATACAACTTTCCCTACTGTACTAAAAGGTACGCATAAGAATACTTAATCTAAGTATTCTTGCATAGTATAATATATATATAGATAATGCTAGAGCTAGTACTAGCACTAGCGGCTGTCTCTAGTCTAGCCTAAAACCTCTATAAGCAAGAGAAGGCTACGTGGTTGACTGTGTCTACCTTGTTACAGTTGTGCTGCAAGTAGCTCTATGTATAGAGAGTGTTTTAGAGGGGTAATATCTCTAGAAAAAAAGCTACTTTACATACTACTATATATACTACTATATCTACTACTGTTATATACCTCTTGCTATTCTAAGCGTCTGCTTATATATAGAGAGGGTTCTAGAGAGAGAATGCCTCTAGAAAAAAGCTACTTTATATGCTACTATTATATACCTTATACTATTCTAAGCTTTCGCTATGTATAGAGAGGGTTTTAGAGAGGGAACGCCTCTAGAAAAAATACTACTTTATATACTACTAGTACTACTACTATTATTATTACTATATTATACTTTAAAAGGCGAATATTTAGTTTAATACCTAGTCTAATAGTTTTTTTAATATATGTAGTATTAAGTAGATTAATTTACATAACAGTACTAATAAATTAATAGTTAAGTATTAATACTATTTTATATTTTAGTAATAACTTACTAAATTTAAAATACACTTCTACTTTTACTTTTAATCTCTTTTTTTATACTTAATTTTCTAAGTTTGTTTAATAACATAAATATAGTACTATAAAACTAGCTTTTTACTTTTATCTTCTATTAAGTATTAGTTAAGTTATTAGCTTTTAAATACTCTTTAATTCTATCTAAATTAGCTAGCTAAATATTAGTGTAATAACGTACTTTACAGGCAAGTTACTTACACACCTAAGTTGCTTACTTTTGCTAAGACCCTACTAAACTACCTTTCCTACACTAATGCATTCCTAACAACACTACTTAGATGTGCTAAAATAATGTTAGGTACAGCTTACACTTTAAGCTTTTAAATAAAACATAAAACTTTAAAGAAACATGCTGTAGCTATATATAAAGTCTTTTAAAAAAAAATAACTATAGCACTAGATAACTTTTATAAGATAATTTTATAGTAAACTTACAAAGGCTAGGTAATAATAAGAAGTAAGTAATTATTAAAACTATACTTAAGCTATATGCGTAAGAATTTTTCCTTTAAATAGCATTTATAGCTAATATAGCTAATTCTTTACATGCTAAGTGTAATCTAGGCTATATTAGTAAAATACTACGACAGTTTATAAATAATCTATAAAAGCAAAGCTTGCTTAGAGCAATAGTTAGTACAATAAGGTAGGTTATTTAGGTTAAAGAATAGTTATAGCATAATGCTTAGCAAATTAGTATTAGACAGGTAATAGACACATAATAACAATATTTAACTATAGCATGTAACTAATTACAGCCTGTAACTAAGCATAGCTAATACTAATCTCTAACACACTAATATAGCTTAAAAAGTAGAATAAACATAACTAACTATAATTTAAATATATTTTATATAACATATACTAGAGTAAACTACATGTAAATTAATATAAAAATGTATGTATATTAAGTATACATTATTTTAAAAAAGAATATAAGAAATATATAAAGTAATAATAAATAGTGTTACTAAAGTTTATTTAAAAAAATTATAACTAACTAGTGTGTTTTAAAAAAAAGATTTTACTTAACTTTATATTTTATAAACTTAAATATATTAAGTATAGTAGGTGTTACTAATAACTTACTTTATTTTTAGTAATACTATAAAGATAGTAAAATTATTACTTTATATATTTTTTTTACTTATTACACTTTTTATAGCTATATAATATAGGTTATTTTACATTTTTAAAAAAGTATATAGGCGCTAAGCTAAAAACTTTATACATAAATAAATTACTTATTATAATAGCTAGCTAATTTTTAGCTTTAATTAAGTTAGTAAAATTTATTTTTTAAAAACTAAAAGTTTATATAAATTTAAGATTAGTTATCTAGAAATTAGTTAATTATTAGCTATAATTAAAAGAATATGTTTTAGCTCTAGCTTTTAACACGTTTCTACTCTTATAATTATAACTAGGTTAGCATAGTTAACTACGTAGCCTTCTCTTGCTTATAGAGGTTTAGGCTAGGCTAGAGATAACTGCTAGTGCTAGTGCTTACCCTAGCATTACCTATATATAT
>NW_022985201.1:244835-265529 GCF_010093535.1 Lindgomyces ingoldianus
TTGCAGCATTTTGCAACAACTTGCAGCATGTTGCAGCATTTTGCAGCATGTTGCAAGCTGGTCGCGCATAGGGCAAGTGCGCGAGGGACTCGGACCGGAAAAACAAAGCCGAGCAACACGAGCAGAGCCGACAAGAAGAAAAAGAAACATTGATCAATTAGTACAATCAATTATCATCCCATACATCATATCCAAAAACCCATTATTCATCTCAGGAAGCCTAGAAACAGTGCTTCAATCTGACAAAGCTAAAGTAGATAAGCAATCCTAAAGGCGCTGCAGACAGTGCAATTAGACTAGGCATAACGCGCAAACGTGTAAGAAAGAAGTAGAAGTAGTATCCAAATAATATTCCAGGCTGTACTGTACTCTATAGTGCTAGAGTGGGTTGTTATGGGCCATAATAAAGTTTGTTGTGGTGTGGTCTTGGCAAAAGTGAGCAACTCAGGTGTGCGAGCAACTGCCAATCCTCGACACACTGATGCGGCTGGTGCCAATCCCCGACACACCGATGCGGCTGATGCCAATCCTCGACACACCGATGCGGCTGATGCCAATCCTCGACACACCGATGCGGCTGATGCCAATCCCCGACACACCGATGCGGCTGATGCCAATCCCCGACACACCGATGCGGCTGATGCCAATCCCCGACACACCGATGTGGCTAGAGAGGTGGAACAGACGCAACTAACCATAATTTAAACATGTTTTACACAACGCATGCTAGAGCAAACTGCATGCAAATTAGCATAAAGGTGCACTTACATTAGCTATACATTTTTTTAAAAAAAGAATTTAAGAAACACATAAGGTGACAGAGAAACAGCGTTACTGGGGTTTATCCGAAGAAATTCTGACTAACTAGCGCGTCTAAAAGAGGAGATTCTGCTCAACTTTTCGTTCTGCAAACCCGAATATAATAAGCAGAGCAAGCTCTGCTAATAAACTAGCTTTATATGTTTAAGAAGTGTTATTTAAAGCTTAAAGTAATATTTAAGTGTAGTATAACTATAAAAAAGCTTTTTATAAAAGTTCTAGAGTAATTTAAAGTAAGTTTAGCCTTATAAAGAATATTAAAGCTAAGTAACGTACCTAACAGGTTGGCCGGCCACACGGGTTAGCCGGCCACTTTTGCTAAGCCCCCACTAAAACCACCCTATTCTCTTGCAAAACAGCCTACTTTAGCCCTATATAAAGTAATACAACATAAGATATTATTTAGAGTCTACTTCTACTACTTACTTACACATACGCAAGTTATGCCTAGTTTAATTACACTACTTACATTACCTTTAACTTAGCTTACCTTCTTTAGCGCGCACCTGCGTCTTTAGCTTCTTTCTATTACTACACGCTCTAAACTCCTTTAGAGCAGTTAAACAAGCTCTATTTTTAACTATTAAAGTCTTTTCTACCTAAATTTACTTTCTTTTATGCAGTCTATGTTGCATAGTAGCTTTATTTGCTGCTTAAAGCTTTATAATCTTATAGCCTACTTTGTTATGTTAATGCTCTAGATAACTATTATCTACTTTCTATTACTTTACTATATTACTTTTAGCTGTCTTTATCTCTTTAAAGCTATAATAACTGCTCTAGTTAATATCTAGCCTATTATAAAGCCTAACTTATTAAAGTTATACTTGTTTTTATTCTAGATACTGTACTTAGCTTTTATGTTAGCTACTAGGTAAAACTAGCCTTAGATAACCTCTAGATTCTTATAAAGCGCTCTTTTATAATTATACTTATAATTAAACTTTATTATAAACTTAGGGCAGTGCTTAACCTATATACTAGTCTAGTTTAAGCTAACCTAGCCTAGATTACACTCTATAGGTAAGGAATTAGCTATATTAGCTACAGCTGTAAGCTTAAAAGGAAATCTGCGTGTAATAAGCTTAAGTATGTACTTAACAACTACTTTTTTTTAAGGTTAGTTAGATTCCTTAATTTAGGCTAGCATTCTGCTTATAAAGGCTGTCTAGCGCGTTAATTGCTTAGTGTTGTGTAAGAGACATTATAGATAGCTGTAGTGCGTTGCAAAGAGAGTCTTAAGTCTTATTTAAAAGCCTAAAAAGTAAGCTGTATTTAACGTTTTTTAGAAGATTTAATCTAGTGTTGTTGTTAAGGCATTATGTAGATAGGTAGAGTTTAGTAGGGGCTTAGCAAAAGTGGCCGGCTAACCTGTGTGGCCGGCCAACCCGTTAGGTACGTTATAGCATCTAAGATAATAACATGTATAACTTTAGTAAAATAAGCTTTATTATAAGCTAAATATCTATTAACTATACTTATACTTAAAACTTTACTTTAAGCTTTAAATAACACTTTATAAATATACTAGGCTAGTTTAAGCTAATATAGCTTAAATTACACTTAGCGCGTAAAGAATTAGCTATATTAGCTATAAATGCTATTTAAGAAGAAAATCTTTATGTATAGAGCTTAAGTATAGTCTTAATAATTACCTACTTTTTATTATTACCTAGCCTTTATAAGTTAGCTGTAGAATTAGCTTATAAAAGTTATCTAGCGCTATAGTTATTTATTATTTTTTAAAAAACTTTATATGTAGCTATAGCATGTTTTTTTAAGAGTTTTATGTTTTATTTAAAAGCTTAAAGCATAAGCTGTATTTAACATTCTTTTAGCGCGTCTAAGTAGTGTTATTAGAAATGCATTATTATAGAAAAAGTAGTTTAGTAGAGTCTTAGCAAAAGTAAGCAACTTAGGTGTGTAAGCAACTTGCCTGTGAAGTACGTTAATTTAAATATATAAAGAGAAAATATAAAAGTTAAAATCACTTTTAAAATAAGCTATTAATTATCTAATTTAGATTAGAACTAGTAGAGATAATTAAATTTAAAGTTTTACTACTAATGTATATCTCTTACTATGCTAAGCTTCGCTTTTCTAAGACATTTCTAAAGTAGCGTAGTACGTTATTTATATATTACTATTGTACAATATAATATTTATTACAATAGCTAACATGCGCTGCTTAATAATCGACTGCGATAATTTTTTAGGGTGGTTTTACTGTTTTCGCGATTCTTGGTTGAGTTTTGTCCCTGCTTATCGTCTGCTGTGCCTGACTTTGCCAAGACAGCTCCGGGATTTGCCGTCCTCCGTCCCCTCTGCAAAAATGCTCAACATAGCTCTTCACCCACACGACACCATGACTTTTCCCGGCGGAGGCATGTCAGGCGGCGGCTTCGGGAACCAAAATGCAGGAATGACGGAGCAGGAGCAGCAGATGGTTAAATACGTATGCCAACGTTCTTGATGTGAACCGACATATACTGATACAAACAGATGCAAATGGGTATGGAATCCTGCGCAGGAAAGACCATCATGGCTGGTGTGATGGGCGGAGGTCTCGGTGCCATGTTTGGGCTCTTCATGGCTAGTGTATGCCTACCTCTTCCACCTACCACCCCTAAACGACTATTCAATGACCCGCACGAATATTAACAATAATGAACATCTAGATGCGCTATGATACCCCCATGTCCCAACCCCTCCCTGTCCACAACCCCAACGGCACAACTGTTGCTGCCGCGCCAAAGCCCATCTCTGACCTACCCCTCCGCCAACAGCTCAAAGTCGGACTCCGTGATATGTACCGCTCGTCGCTATCGTCTGGTCGCAATTTTGCGGTCGTAGGTGCGGTTTTCTCTGGCACAGAATGTGCGATTGAGGGATTGAGAGCGAAGAATGATCTCTGGAATGGCGTTGCGGGGGGGTGTATAACGGGAGGTGTGTTAGCAAGGAAGGCGGGGCCGCAGGCCGTGGCGGTGGGTTGTGCGGGTTTCGCGGCTTTTTCGGCTGCGATTGATGCTTACATGGTAAGTTTTTTTTGTTTAGCTTCTGTAGGGTTGAGAAATGGGAGGTGGGAAGTGAGAAGGCTTATGAATTGTGCTAATGGGGAGCAGAGGATGCCTGAGGATGAACGTAGCAGACCAATCGCTTGATTGACTCTCCTCTCTACCTCTATTCTTCTGATCTAAGGTAGACGAGTTGACGTTAAGACCACGTGCTTATTTCTCTTGTCGCTAACACTGGATACTTTGCAGCAGAGGGCTCCTTTACTCTTTCTGTACGTTACATTTGATTCCCTGCTGTGGCCGTGAAGCACTAGGCCTTTGCATTAGGCGGCGTTGTTTAGAAATCTCAACAATCGAAGGTAACAATTAGATGGCTTAGAGAATATTACATGTGTTTTCGCATGTGTTTAGATAAAACATAGTCTCTAATTTAACTTACTTTATAAACAAGCTGCGTATATAAGTAAGCTGCGCACCTTACTAACTTTTCGCAACGCGTAACCTTTTTAGCATAATGTTACGAGGCGGTTACGTTGGTAGACTAAGATGCTTACCGTGGTGATATGTCATGCACGAAGGGTTGAAACATGAAGCGAAGGTAAGTGTAAAAGACAAATATGTAAAGGGATAGTATTAAGTGTTAAGAAGGTGTGGTGGTAGAAGCAATAGATAAGTAACTTTTAATACTAGTTATTATAACTATTATAAGTGTTTAAAAATTATAATTAATTAACTATAAATTATTAAAAGAGTAATTTATAAAAACTATATAACTGTTATAGTTATGTCACAACTATCTAACCACCGAGTACGCGAAGAGCTTAGCACGGGGTATATAGGCTTCTTAGCCTCTGTACCTCTTCATCTAGCCCTAAGGTTTACTCTTGTTCTACTTTTCTATCCTGCATTCCCTCTTTGTGCTTTATGCTTCCTATGTAATAACGTACTTTACAAGCAAGTTGCTTACACACCTAAGTTACTTACTTTTGCTAAGACTCTACTAAACTACTTTTTCTACACTAATGCATTTCTAATAACACTACTTAAACATACTAAAAGAATATTAAATATAGCTTATACTTTAGACTTTTAAATAAAACATAACACTTTTAAAGTAACATACTTGTAACGGCGCAGGCAAGACAATGGGTCTGAATGCGGTATGAATCCACTCAGAGGCATATGGGAGTGCGTGGGGACTCAGAGACCTGGGAATACCAATGACAATGTAACGGCGCAGGCAAGACAATGGGTCCGAATGCGGTATGAATCCACTCAGAGGCATATGGGAGTGCGTGGGGACTCAGAGACCTGGGAATACCAATGACACCTATAGGCCTTGTACGTAGGATATTAGAAAACTACCGAGCTAGCTACAGGGACGAGGTGCGACTAAATACATGAGGGAATAGGGGTAACAGCAGGGGTCGGGGCCAGGTCGAGGTCGGGGCCGATACGAGGGCCTTCCGGAGGTTCCGGGCGACTTGAGATGGAACGATTCATGAGGATCGTTACAATACTATAGCTATAACGTACCTAACAGGTTGGCTGGCTACACAGGTTAGCTAGCTACTTTTGCTAAGCCTCTACCACACTCTACTTATCTACACAATGCTTTAATAACAACACTAGATTAAATTGTCTAAAGAATATTAAATACAGCTTACTTTTTAGGCTTTTAAATAAAACTTAAAACTTTTTTTATAACACGCTGTAGCTATTTATAATATTTTTTATATAACACTAAGTAATTAACACACTAGATAGCCTTTATAAGTAGAATGCTAGCTTAAATTAAGAAATTTAACTAAGCTTAAAAAAAAAGTTGTTGCTAAGTATATACATAAGCTTATTACATATAAATTTTCTTTTAGGCTTATAGCTATAGCTAATATAGCTAATTCCTTGCGCGTAAAGGATAATCTAGGCTAGGTTAGCTTAAACTAGCCTAGTATGAAAGTTAAGCACTACTTTAAGTTTATAATAAAGTTTAATTATAAGTATAATTATAAAAGAGTGCTGTATAAAAATCTAAAAGTTATTTAAAGCTAGTTTTACCTAGTAGCTAATATAAAAGCTAAGTATAGTATCTAAAATAAAAAGATATATAACTTTAATAAGTTAAGCTTTATAATAAGCTAGATATTAACTAAAGCAGTTATTATAGCTTTAAAAAAATAAAAATAGCTAAAAGTAATATAGTAAAGTAATAAAAAGTAAATAATAGTTATTTAAAGTATAAATATAATAAAGTAAGCTATTTTACTTTTTATTTTTTTTAAAGGCTGCTATTACCTTTTTATCTAGTATAAAAAAATTACTTTAAAACTAAGTTATTATAGTCTTTAAAAATAGCTAGATAATAAATAAGCTTAAGCTATAGTAGTTAAAGCACTTTAATTAGCATATAAAAAAGAAGTTATAAGCACTTATTAGCTTTTTATTATTAATAGCTATAAAAGCTATAACTTGCTTAATTTTTAGTAATACTATAAAAAAAATAATTTATTACTATTTATATGCTTCTACACTTATTATACTTTTTATAGCTTTTTAATATAAGTTATTTTACTTTTCTAAAAAAAGTATATAAGCGCTAAGCTAAAGATCTTATATATAACTAAATTACTTATATTATAAAACTTAAGTTTTTACTATGCTTTATACACACTTATAATATAGTAATTACTTTTAGTAATATCTAAAAAAGGTTTTAAGGCGCTAGTTTAGTCTTATTTAACTTAAAATAAGTTAAAATAGCCTTTAACATTTAGTTATGTACTTTATTACTACTACTACTTATTAATAATAAGCTTTAGTAGTTATAAACGTTAAGTAATACTTTTAAATTTAAGTTATAATTAATGCTTATAAAAGTAAAATTTTAGAAGTATATAAATAGCTTACTAACATTTATATTAAAAGCTTTTAAAAAAGTTTTAAAAAGAGTAGTAATTATTACGCATAAGCTAGTATTAGCATATAAAGAGATTATAAAGCTTTAAGTAGTAAATAAGGCTACTACATAATATAAATTACATAAAAAAAAAAGTAGATTTAAGTAAAAAAGGCTTTAATAGTTAAAGATAAAGCTTGTCTAACTACTCTAAAAAAGTTTAAAGCATATAGTAACAAGAAAAGGCTAAAGATATAAGTGCACGCTAAAAAAAAGTAAGCTAAGTTAAAAGTAATATAAGTAGTGTAATTAGACTAGGCATAACTTACATACATGTAAGTAAGTAGTAGAAGTAAACTTTAAATAATATCTTATGTTATATTACTTTATATAGAGCTAAAGTAGGCTATTTTGCGCTAGAATAGAGTGGTTTTAGTAGAGGCTTAGCAAAAGTAGCCGGCTAACCTGTGTGGCCAGCCAACCTGTTAGGTACGTTATATAAAGTTTTTTTTAAAAAAATAATAAATAACTAATACACTAAATAACTTTTATAAGCTAATTTTATAGCTAACTTATAAAAGCTAGAAAATAATAAAAAGTAAGTAATTATTAAGCACATACTTAAGCTATATGCATAAGGATTTTCCTCTTAGCTAGAAGCTATAGCTAATATAGCTAATTCTTTACACACTAAGTGTAATTTAGGCTATGTTAGCATAAACTAGCTTAGTATGTTTATAAAGTGTTATTTAAAGCTTAAAGTAACATTTAAGTATAGGTATAATTATAAAAAAGCTTTTTATAAAAGTTTTAAAGTAATTTAAAGCTAGTTTAGCCTTATAAAAAATATTAAAGCTAAGTAACGTACCTAACAGGTTAGCCGGCCACACAGGTTAGCTAGCTACTTTTGCTAAGCCTCTACTACACTCTACCTATCTACATAATGCCTTAATAATAACACTTGATTAAATCTTCTAAAGAATGTTAAATATAGCTTACTTTTTAAGCTTTTAAATAAGACTTAAAACTCTTCTTACAACACATTACAGCTATTTATAATGTCTTTTACATAACACTAAGTAATTAACACACTAGATAGTGTTTGCATTGATGACTCGGATGCATCGTCAGCATGGTCACACGATGGTCGGATGCATCGGCAGATGCATCAGCACCATAGTCTGTTGCCAAGACCCACCCACTTATTTCGCATATATATAGACTCCTGCAAAGGACTCCTCTAGAAATACATACAATGCAGTTCCTCATGTCTCTAGTGCCTTACATAGCTTCACAGATAGCCTTTATAAGTAAAATGCTAGCCTAAATTAAAAAATCTAACTAAGCTTAAAAAAAAGTAGTTATTAAGTATATACTTAAGCTTGTTACACACAGATTTCTTTTTAGGCTTATAGCTATAGCTAATATAGCTAATTCCTTACACGCAGAGTGTAATCTAGGCTAGGTTAGCTTAAACTAGCCTAGTATGTAGGTTAAGCACTGCCTTAAGTTTATAATAAAGTTTAATTATAAGTATAATTATAAAAAAGCACTTTATAAAAATCTAGAGGTTATCTAAGGCTAGTTTTGCCTAGTAGCTAACATAAAAGCTAAGTATAGTATCTAGAATAAAGATATGTATAACTTTAATAAGTTAAGCTTTATAATAGGCTAGATATTAACTAGAGCAGTTATTATAGCTTTAAAAAGATAAGAACAGCTAAAGGTAATATAGTAAAGTAATAAAGAGTAGATAATAGTTATCTAGAGCATTAATATAATAAAGTAGGCTATTTTACTTTTTATTATTTTTAAGGGCTGCTATTACTTCTTTGCCTAGTATAAAAAGAAGAATCTACTTTAAAACTAGGTTATTATAGTCTCTAAGAGTAGCTAGATAATAAATAAGCTTAGGCTATAGTAGTTAAAGCACTTTAATAAGCATATAAAAAAGGTTATAAGCGCTTATTAGCTTTTTATTATTAATAGCTATAAAAGCTAACGTACCTAACAGGTTGGCTGGCTACACAGGTTGGCTGGCTACACAGGTTGGCTAGCCACACAGGTTAGCCGGCTACTTTTGCCAAGCCCCTACTAAAACCACCCTATTCTAGCGCAAAACAGCCTACTTTAGCCCTGTATAAAGCAATACAACATAAGATATTATTTAGAGTCTACTTCTACTACTTTCTTATACATATGTAAGTGATGCCTAGTCTAATTACACTGCTTATATTACCTTTAACTTAGCTTACCTTCTTTAGCGCGCACCTATGTCTTTAGCTTCTTTCTATTACTATGCGCTTTAAACTTCTTTAAAGCAGTTAGACAAGCCTTATCTTTAACTATTAAAGTTGTTTTTACCTAAATCTACTTTCTTTTATATAATCTATGTTGTGTAGTAGCCTTATTTACTGCTTAAAGCTTTATAATCTTCTTTTGCGCTAACACTAGCTTATGCGCAATAATCACTGCCCCCTTTAAAACTTTTTAAAAGGCCTTTACTATAAATGTTAGTAAGCTATCTATATGCTTTTAAATTTTTACTTTTATAAGTATTAATTACAACCTAAATTTAAGAGTATTACTTAGAGTTTACAACTGCTAAGGCTTGTTATTAATAAGTAGTAGTAGTAATAGAGTACGCAACTAAATGTTAAAGGCTATTTTAACTTATTCTAAGTTAAATAGGACTAAACTAGCGCCTTAAAACCTTTTTTAAATATTACTAGAAGTAATTACTACATTATAAGCGTGTATAAAGTATAGTAGAAACTTAAGTTTTATAATATAAAAAATTTAGTTACACATAAGATCTTTAGCTTAGCGCTTATACACCTTTTTTAAAGGGGTAAAACAACTTACATTAAAAGGCTATAAAAGGTGCAATAAGTGTAGAGGCATGTAGATAGTAATAATTTTATTTTTCTTATAGTACTGCTAGAAATTAAATAAGTTATAGCTTTTATAGCTGTTAATAATAAAAAGCTAATAAGCGCTTATAACTCTTTTTTTTATATGCTTATTAAAGTGCTTTAACTACTGTAGCCTAAGCTTATTTATTATCTAGCTATTTTTAGAGACTGTAATAACCTAGTTCTAAAGCAGATTCTTCTTCTTATACTAGGCAGAGAGGTAATAGCAGCCCTTAAAGATAATAAAGGGTAGAATAGCCTACTTTGTTATGTTAATACCTTAGATAACTATTATCTGCTCTCTATTACTTTACTATATTACTTTTAGCTATCTTAATTTTTTTAAAGCTATAACAACTACTCTAGTTAATATCTAGTCTATTATAAAGCTTAACTTGTTAAAGTTATACATGTTTTTATCCTAGATACTGTACTTAGCTTTTATGTTAGCTACTAGGCAAAACTAGCCCTAGATAACCTTTAGATCCTTATAAATCGCTTTTTTATAATTATACTTATAATTAAACTTTATTATAAACTTAAGGCAGTGCTTAACCTCCATACTAGGCTAGGTTAAGCTAACCTAGCCTAGTGTTACAATCCTTACTCCGGAGAAATAGTGTCTTCGGGAGTACGTCGGCCTGTGGGGGTATTTTAGCGAAGGGGGAGAGAACTTAGCTGGATCGGGTGTACAGTCTGTCAAGCAGAGTATAGGATAGGCAAAATAAAGAGAAGGCAGGTTGTGGTTTAACCTAGCAGCTGTATAGGGAGCTAGTAAACCTAATCTGTAAGGATAGGAGTAGAGGTATATATAGTGCAAGATATACAATTTAGCAGTGTCCTCTTTATAAAGGTTTTAATGCTTCTTGTTTATTAAATAGTTAAGGGTAGATAATAAACTAAACAGTAATTACAACTTTCTAACTATAGTTGTGATTAAGACTATATACATAGGGTTTGCATGCTTTGCATGCTTGCATGCTAGTTCTTGTACAGCCTGCATAGCCTGTAAGCCTGCAAACCTGCGTGTCTTATTAGATAATGCATTTAGCAAGGCTTTTCTTTAAAAGCTAGAGCTATTTCTTATCTGTCCTATTATGTAATCTGCTTAGCGCAGGGCTAAGCGTCTTCTATCTAACGTTGTTTAGGCTGTGTGGGACAGCTAGTTAGGTTATTACAGTCTAACTATTAGCTGTAACACGCAGGCTTCCCTTCTAGTTAGCGTCCTTACTGTTATGTTTTTTCTATTATAAGCGTTAGATTTTTTTTTTAGCTAGTGCGTTCCTATCTTTAAAAGCTAGTCTAATACTAATCTTTCTTAACTATGCCTTATTAGGTTTCTTATACTTCTGCTGTTGTTTATTAACCTTATACTGTTACTTACCTTAATCCTCTTTGTTATACAAAGATGCGTCCCTATAGTGCTTGTTATTTAAGTAGGGCTTCTTGCGCAATGTCCTTGTTATTAGACAAGTGCGTAGAGTGTGTGCAAAAGGGCAGCTACTGCAACGCCTTTATGTTAGACGCAGCTTAGGATTGTTTAGAACAGGAGCGCAAAAGGTTGTTAGCAGAGGCAGAGGTAGCTTAAGAAGATAAAATGCATAAAAAGAAAAAGTTAGTAAAATGTCTTTAGTTAATTATTTCTTATAAGAAAAAAATTTAAAAGTAGTTAAAAGTGTTAAAGAATTAAAAAGTAAAGTATCTAAAAGAAAACCTTTTATTACTAGATAAGCTTAAAGCGCTTAAGGTAAAAGCAGCTAGTCTTCCTTCTTCTTAACCTATATTAAAGGGTTGCAGACTTCCTACATTATAGCTAGCTAATGCTGCTATAGTTTTAACTAATAATAGTGTTTTTTAGTCTAAAGAGCTTTCTCTAGAATAGTTTTGTTTAGAAGGGACTCTAGGTATTTATAAAAAGCCTGCAGAGCATTTAATAGGCTCTTAATAAGTTCCTAAGTGTTTTTACTAGTAGGCTATCCTTTTTATTTTACTAGGTACTTATTTTTTTTATAGTCTAAAATTTTTTCTACTTTATACTTTTTTTTTTCTTCTTTCTATCTAGTAGTTGCAAGTAGAATAGTCCTAAGCATAAGTTTAAGCTTAGAGACATAAAACTAAAGATGTATTTACATTTCTTTTAGTAGTTTAAGTTTACAAATGCTAGGGTGTGTTTATATAACTTAGTATAGTTCTATTTATTTTTTAGCTAACTTTCTAGAAAGTCTTAGTGTCTTAAGGTTTTTTATATCTAAATATATATAATTATTAGAGTGTATTTCTAGTGCTAGTTTTTTTTTCTAATTTACTGCCCTTTCTATAGCTTCTTAAGCTAAGTAGGCTTTTCTAGTAAGTTTCTAATGTAGCTTTTAAAGTCTAGTTATGTAGTTTATAGCTTTTAAAGAGTTAGTTAGTTGCAAGCTATAGAGCTTATATTATAGAGAGTATCTAAAATTAGCTTTATATAGGGTTTCTTTAGTTGTAGCTAATTCTGTAGTATTAATAGTAAATTATGCTATTAGTAGCTATTCTGCCTAATCTGTTTGTTTGTATAATACATACTTGCGTAGATACTTTTCTACCTCTGTGTTTACTTTTTCTTTTTGTCTGTCTGTTTACAGGTAATAGGCAGTAGAGAGCTTATAGTTAATTCTAAGGTGTTTAACTATAGCTGCCTAAAATTTGCTAGTAAATAATTTACTACAGTTAAAGATAATAATTTTAAAGTAACTATAAATAGCTAAGACATTTTTTTCTAGTTTAAACATAAATTCTTTAGCTGTAATGCTTTTTTCTAATAGCTATAGGTAAATAAATTTAGTAGTTTTGTTAATAACTTACACTATTATGTTACATAGCCTTTTAGTGCTAGGTTCTTATAATAGTAGCAGTTTAGTAATAAAGTCTATAGTTATTATAGTCTATAGTTAGTCTAGCGCTGTAATTAGTTAAAGTAGTCTATACAGTTTATAGCGTTAGAGGTTGTTTTTATTATAAGTGTTGCATTCCTGTAGGACTTTAGTACATAGGTGTTTTAATTAGAGTACTTCTTAGGGTATAGCAGTTTTAATTTTCTTCTGTAGTAATCTAATTTCTAGGTGTCTAAATATAGAGGCTTTATAATATTTTTTTATTAAGTTTTTCTATTCTTGTTTAACTATTATAAAAGAATATAGTAGTTTTTCTTAGTTTAGTCTTTTATAGACTAGTCCTTTTAGAGTTTTTTTAAAGATTATAAATTCTTTAAAATTTTCTTTATTTTTTTTTAAAGTAATTAGCATGTCTACTTAGAGTGTCTGCCTACTAGTTGCTGCTCTCTACTACATGTTTAATAATAAAATTAAATTAAGCAAGTTCTATAGCCTATTATACATGCATTAGTAAAAGTTTCTTAGTAGTAAGAAAGGTAATAAGGTTTACATAGTTAGTAAGAATTATAAATTACTAACTAAGACTTTAGAGCTTAACTTTTTAGTTTTTATATGCATTAACTATAGCTTTTAGTTCTTTGTTAAAGATAGTATATTTTTACTCTAATAGTGTAAATTTTGCTAAGTAGTAGGCTACTAGATGCTATTAACTATTTTTTTGTTTCTAGAAAAGTGCTGCTTCTTCTGCTTTTAGAGAAGCATTAGTGTGCACTTTTGTTTTTAGTGTAGAGTTGTACATTCTAAGAATAGGGTAGCTTGTTATTATTTATTTTAGCTTTTAGAAGGCTTCTTCTATCTCTGCTGTCTATTAGAATTTCTAAGTTGCTCTTTCTTTTAAAGTAGCGTCTGTAAGGGGAAGCGTAATTTTTAAGTAGTCTTTAATTATTCTTTGTACGTAGCTAGTAAGGCCTAGAAATCCTTTAATTTCTGTTACTATAGTTAGTGTTAGCTAGTTAAGTACTTTATTTACTTTAGTAAGGTCTATCTTTATTTCTTCTTTATTAATAATAAATTCTAAGTATTTAGTTTTTTATATGTTAAACTTGCATTTTTCTAGTTGTAAGTAAAGTCTATATTATTAAAGTTAGTTAAGTATAAGTTTTACTTTAAATACATAGTCTACTTAGTTCTTTTTAGTATATATTAGAATGTTATCTAGATACACAAGTACAAATATATCTAAGTAGGGATTAAGTGCAGTGTTAATAACCTGTTAGAAGGTTGCTAGGGCGTTAGTTAGTCTAAGTAGCATAATAAGAAGTTTATATAGTCCTTCTAGGGTTTAAAAAGCTGTTATTTATTTATATCCTTTTTTAATTCTTATTTTGTTAAATCTATCTTAGATGTTAAACTTAGTAAAGTGCTTAGTTTCTTTAAGTTAGTTTATAATATTTTAAATAATTAGTAAAAGGTACTAATTCTTTATAGTGTTATTATTTAAGGTTTAATAATCTTAATATACTCTTACTTTACTGTTTTTCTTCTTAGCAAAAACTACTGCTAATGCTACTAGACTATTGCTTTCTCTAATGTGTCCTTACGCTAGCATTCTGTCTATGTACTCTTGCAAAGCGTCCTTCTAAGCTTTTGTTAGAGGTTGTAGTTTATGTGTTTTTAACTACAGGTTTAGCTTAAGATTAATAGCGTAATCCTAGGGCTAGTGTAGTAGCAGTTCTTCTAGATCTTCTAGGGTTTTAAACATGTCCTTATAGTCTTAATATTCTTCTAGTAGTTTGTTTAGTTATAGGCTATTTAATAGATTCTAACCTAATTAAGGTCTTATTTTTTTTTAAATTTTTTAAAAGAGATTTCTTCTAGTTCTTTTTTTATTTAGTAGACAGCCTAGGCTTCTAGTTCTTAATAGAGGAACCTTTTTTACTTTTCTTGTTAGTAGGTTAGGCAGGAGTCCTTCTAACATGCTAACTGTGCTATTTCTGCGCAGTCTTAGTTAGTTAGGGACATAGTTTGCTAGTTAATTATTAGGTTATGCTTATAAAGCTAGTTATAGCTTAGTATTACTTAGTACTTACCTTTTAGCAGTAGTATATTAAAGAATATCTAGTTATTAGTTTCTTTAACTTTAGTAATAAGTTCCTCTATTTCTAGTTAGATTTATTCTACTCTATATTTTATTAATAAGGCATCTACTAAGGATACTCTAAAGGGGTTCTTTTTTTTAGAAAGGTATGTTGTTTTAATTAACCTATCTAGAGTTAATTACTATAAACATGCATCTACTGTCTATTAAGGCAAGTCCTGTCTATTCCTAGCCTAGGTGTTAGAGTGTAATTTTAGTTATTAGGCTTTAGCCTAGTCCTTATCTAACTATAATAAAGATATAAAGTTTATAAAGTGTTTCTTTATAATTTATTTTATTATCTTTGTTAACAGCTTTAGCTATGTCTTTATATTCTATAATGCAGTCTAATCGCACTTTGTATTCCTAATGTCCTTATATTATGCATTTTAATATAGTACACTAGGCGTCTTCTATCTTGTGGTGGTATAGCATTTAATTATTTTATTAGTGTGCTCTTTATTAGAAGTAATAGAACATACATGCTAACCTGTTATTGCATTCTGTCTATAGTTCTTGTTTATAGCTTGTACTGTTTTAGCAGTGGGGGCACTGTAGCATTTCGCAGGTTAATGCTATGCTAGCTAGCGTGTTATTCTCAGGCGCGCTTTCTTATATTCTGTGTGGCCACTAGCTAGCCCTATGCTTAGTTAGCTAGTGTTTAATGCAATATTTATTACTACATAGGTACTAAGTGTAGGGGCATTCCTTAAGGCTGTTTTGTACTAGTATTAGCTAGACCTATGTCCACCTTAGGTGTTTCTTAGTTCTAATAATCTATAACAGGTAACTTTAATAGGTACACTAGAACTTATTATGTTGCTTACTTTTATAAGAGATGCAGTATTTTTTGTCTTATTAAGTTTCTAGGTCCTTGCAGGTAATAGCTAATATAGAGGGAGGTGTGTTAGTTTGTTCCTAGCATAGATTAAGTGTTAGCAATAGTGTGCATTACTAATTAAAGCTTTTCTTTTTATTAAGAATTTTCTAGAACATCTTTTATTATTCTTTAGTATTTATAACTGCGTAGTGTGTTTTAGCAATTGCTTTTAGTATACTGTAGGTTTTAACATTATTATTAATGTGTACTTTATACATTAATTTTTTATAGTTTTATGTGTTATATGTATTGCTACATTTTTAGCAGTTGCTGTAGGTAAATTAGTATCTTAGCTCTTAGGCAGAGATTCTTGTTATTAGTTGTTCTAAGAGAAACTTTTCTTTTCCTTCTTTAACATTTACAACATATGTTGTGGCTTAGGTGTAGCCTTGCTATCCCTTATAGGTAGTAGCCTATTTTAGTGCCTTAAAGACTTTGTTATTGTTTTGTACTTTAACTTCCTAGTATTTTATAGGGCATCTTTTAGATTTATAGTTATCTCTGCATTACTAGCAGAGATGTTTGTCTAGTCTATCTAAGATCTCCTGTCCTGTTAGACCCTGTTTTATATGCATTGCTTTTATAGCTAGTCCTTTTTTTTATTTTTCTAGTTACTAGAGTCTAGGCACTTTTGTTAGTAGTGTTCTACTTTTTTATAGTTAAGGCACACTTTTTTTTTAAGCTATTTTTACTGTTCCCTAGTTAGTAGCAGCTTCTTACCTTAGTAGTACTTGCTCTTTTTCTTAGGTAAGCCTTATATGTGTTTAGCATAACTAAGGTCTATAGGCTTACTGTTAAACCTTTAGCTTTTCTTCTTTTTTTAAAACACCTTAGGTTTCTAGAATGTTATGCTAAGGTGTTTTTTCTTAAAACATTCTTAATGTCTTTTATTATATGTTATTACCCTTTTAATGTATTCTTTAAATGCATTTAGCTTGCTGCTATGCATAAATTTATCTTTAACTTTATTAGATAGTTTTTTATAGAACATTTTTCTAATTACTAACTAGTCTGTCTATCTGCTAATAGCTAGTTGTTCGCAGAAACAGGCTGCGTATAGTTAAACTGTACTTTTTCTTTGTTATAAAGTGTCTATTTAATTAACTACCTTTTCCTTCTAATTTAGTTGCCTATAAATAGTAGTAAGAGCTTACTTAAAGGATTTAAGGTCTTAGAAGATTATTTATGTTTTAATAAAAAGTATTTCTCTTATAGTCTTATGCTTTATCTAATTATTAGCGTGCAGTTAGAACTATATAGCTAGGGATCCTTTAAAGTGTAGACCTATCTAGGAAATTATTTCCTTAGAGGTTTAGAAGGCGCCCTTATTATATTACATGTATAAGTAGTATTAAGTAAAGAATAGCTTAAGATCTTTTAAAGTTTTATTAAAGAGTTTTAGTAGAGCTAGACATAAAGACTTTTTTAATTCTGTGCTTATTCTTTCTTTTACTATGTTTTAGAGTTTAGCTACCTCTATGTAGAGCGTGTGTAGCTGTTGTATTTAGAGTAGTTAGACATACTGTTAGAGTTAAGCTTTAAGTGTTTTAATTTTATGTTACAGATGTTGTATCTGCTAGTTCTATTCTTCCTTGTTTCTAGACAGAACTTCGCCAGTGCCTGCAGCACTAGCCCCTGTTATACTAGTATTAAAGAAGGTGGTGTGAGAGGCTATACTTTGCAGGTAGTAGTAATTACTATTATAATCTTTACTTTAGAGAAATAGTGTCTTTAGAAGTACATTAGCCTGTAGGGGTGTTTTAGCAAAGGGGGAGAGAACTTAGCTAGATTAGGTGTACAGTCTATTAAGCAGAGTATAAGATAGGCAAAATAAAGAGAAGGCAGGTTGTAGTTTAACCTAGCAGCTGTATAGAGAGCTAGTAAACCTAATCTATAGGGATAAGAGTAGAGGTATATATAGTGCAAGATATATAATTTAGTAGTGTCTTTTTTATAAAGGTTTTAATGCTTCTTGTTTATTAAATAGTTAAAAGTAGATAATAAACTAAACAGTAATTACAACCTTCTAACTATAGTCATAATTAAGACTATATACATAGGGTTTGAATGCTTTGCATGCTTGCATGCTGGTTCTTGTACAGCCTGCATAGCCTGCAAGCCTGCAAACCTGCGTGTCCTATTAGATAATGCATTCAGCAAGGCTTTTCTCTAAAAGCCGGAGCCATTCCTCATCCGTCCTGTCATGTGATCCGCTCAGCGCGGGGCTAAGCGTCTTCCATCCGACGTCGTTCGGGCTGTGTGGGACAGCCAGTTGGGTCATTACGGTCTGACTGTTGGCCGTAACACCTAGATTGCGCTCTGCGCGTAAGGAATTAGCTATATTAGCTATAGCTGCAAGCCTAGGGGGAAATCTGCGTGTAATAAGCTTAAGTATATACTTAACAACTACCTTTTTTTTAAGCTTAGTTAGATTTTTTAATTTAAGCTAGCATTCTGCTTCTAAAGGCTGTCTAGCGCGTTAATTACTTAGTGTTCTGTAAAAGACATTATAGATAGCTGCAGTGTGTTGTAAAAAGAGTTTTAAGTCTTATTTAAAAGCCTATAGAGTAAGCTGTATTTAATGTTCTTTAGAAGATTTAATCTAGTGTTGTTGTTAAGGCATTATGCAGATAAGTAGAGTGTGGTAAGAGCTTAGCAAAAGTGGCCGGCCAACCTGTTAGGTACGTTATAACTTACTTAATTTTTAGTTGTACTATAAAAAAAATAAGATTATTACTATTTATATACTTTTACACTTATTACACCTTTTATAGCTTCTTAATATAGGTTATTTTACCTCTTTAAAAAAAAGTGTATAAGTGCTAAGCTAAAGATCTTATGTGTAACTAGATTACTTATATTATAAAACTTAAGTTTCTACTATGCTTTATACACGCTTATAATATAGTAATTACTTTTAGTAATATTTAAGAAAAGTTTTAAGGCGCTAGTTTAGTTCTATTTAACCTAAAATAAGTTAAAATAGCTTTTAATATCTAGTTATGTACTCTATTACTACTACTACTTATTAATAATAAGTCCTAGCAGTTGTAAACTTTAAGTAATACCTTTAAATTTAGGTTATAATTAATATGTATAAAGGTAAGAATTTAGAAGCATATAGATAGCTTACTTACATCTATAGTAAAGGCCTTTAAAAAGGTTTTAAAAGGGGTAGTAATTATTGCGCACAAGCTAGTGTTAGTGTAAAAAAAGATTATAAAGCTTTAAGTAGTAAATAAGACTGCTATATAACATAGATTACATAAAAAAAAGTAGATTTAAGTAAAAAAAACTTTAATAGTTAAGAATAAGGCTTGTCTAACTACTCTAAAGAAGTTTAAAGTGTTTAGTAATAGGAAAAAGCTAAAGACATAAGTGTGCGCTAAAAAAAGTAAGCTAAGTTAAAAGTAATATAAGTAGTGTAATTAGACTAGGCATAACTTACATATATGTAAGTAAGTAGTAAAAGTAGACTCTAAATAATATCTTATATTATATTACTTTATATAGGGCTAAAGTAGGCTGTTTTGCGCTAGAATAGGGTGGTTTTAGTGGGGGCTTGGCAAAAGTAGCCGGCTAACCTGTTAGGTACGTTATAGCATTTAAAATAATAATATATATAACTTTAATAAAATAGACTTTATAATAAGCT
Organism: Lindgomyces ingoldianus; assembly: GCF_010093535.1. Classification (NCBI taxonomy): domain Eukaryota; kingdom Fungi; phylum Ascomycota; class Dothideomycetes; order Pleosporales; family Lindgomycetaceae; genus Lindgomyces; species Lindgomyces ingoldianus. The sequence continues at coordinate 264,019 of NW_022985201.1, forward strand.
AGATATTTACTAACTATACTTATACTTAAAACTTTACTTTAAGCTTTAAATAAACTTTATAAATATACTCGGCTAGTTTATGCTAATATAGCCTAAGTTATGCTTAGCGTGTAAAAGATTAGCTATATTAGCTATAGCTACTAGCTAAAAAAAAATTATTATATATATATAGCTTAAGTATATGCATAATAATTACTTACTTTTTATTATTTTCTAGCTTTTATAAGTTAGCTATAAAATAGGCTTATAAAAGTTATTTAGTGTGTTAGTTATTTATTATTTTTTAAAAAACTTTATATATAGCTGTAGTATAACGTACTTCACAGGCAAGTTGCTTACACACCTAAGTTGCTTACTTTTGCTAAGACCCTACTAAACTACCTTTTCTATAATAATGCATTCCTAACAACACTACTTAGACGCGCTAAAAGAACATTAGATACAGCTTACGCTCTAAGCTTTAAAATAAAACATAAAACTTTTAAAAAAAACATGCTATAGCTATGTATAGAGTTTCTTAAAAAATAATAAATAACTATAGCACTAGACAACCTTTACAAGCTAATTCTATACCTTACTTATAAAGGCTAGGTAATAATAAAAAGCAGGTAATTATTAAGACTATCCTTAAGCTATATACATAAAAGTTTTCCTTTTAGATAGCATTTATAGCTAATATAGCTACTTCTTTACATGCTAAGTATAATCTAGGCTATATTAGCATAAACTAGCCTAGTACATTTATAAAGTGTTATTTAAAGCTTAAAGTAAAGTTTTAAGTGTAGTATGTTTAGTGTTATTAGTAGCATTATGTTTACCCTACTTTTATATAAAGCTTTTTAAAGGTAATTACTTTTTTTATGCTATATTATATAGTTTCTAGGCTTAAGTACTGTTATTATTTAGCTATAGTAGAATTTTTTTATTCTTTAGTACTTATATAAGCTTCTTTTTAAACACATAGCTAAGTGCTAAAAAGTCTTATAGTATTTATTTTTTAAAACCTTTTATATATAAACTTAAAACAGTAGCGCCTTTTTAAGTTATTATACATAAATTAGTAATTATATAACTTATATATAATTAAGTTTATAAGCTTATTAAAGCTTTTAATATGTTAATTTTATTATTCTAGTGCTTTAAGCTACTCTTATTTTATAGTATTACCTTTAATACTTAACGTACCTAACGGGTTAGCCGGCCACACAGGTTAGCCGGCCACTTTTGCCAAGCCCCTACTAAACTCTACCTATCTACATAATGCCTTAACAACAACACTAGATTAAATCTTCTAAAGAATGTTAAATATAGCTTGCTCTTTAGGCTTTTAAATAAGACTTAAAACTTTTCTTATAACACGCTGCAGCTATCTATAATGTCTCTTACACAACACTAAGTAATTAACGCGCTAGACAGCCTTTACAAGCAGAATGCTAGCCTAAATTAAGGAATCTCACTAAGCTTAAAAAAAAGGTAGTTGTTAAGTACATACTTAAGCTTATTACGCGCAG
>NW_022985201.1:266954-279240 GCF_010093535.1 Lindgomyces ingoldianus
AAGAGGCTAGAATTAACCTAGCTATTTAAGCTTTTAATAAAGACGCGTCTTTAACTAAAAGGCGCGCTGCAGCACTCTATAATGTTAATTAAATAGCTCTCTGCTAACAACGCGCAGGGATAACTATGCAACACAACTGTATAGCTAACAACAAGAAGCTTACAAAGCTAGAAAAGGAGGTAATTATTAAGCATATACTTAATCTAGATTCCTAAGGATTTGCGCCTACTCTAGGTGCTGTATAAGAGATGGCCAACAAGCTTCTTACTAAGCGCAGCGCTCTACTAGCAGGTATTAACTAGCCATCTAACTTTGTTGCGTGTACGCTAGCAGTTAAAACCTACCTTAGCTAACTGTACAATTACTAATAAGCAAAATGCAAAGATCTAGCAATTATAAGCAAGTAGTTTAAGCTTGTAGAGGCTACATAATTAAAGTACAGCATTATAGATTAGGACATGTATAATTTTAACAAGACAGGCTTTTAAATAGGGGTTATATTAAGCTAAATAGTTGTTATAGGCACAGATAGACATAATTAGCTAAAGGCTATACAGCTAGGTAACTGTAAATAGGTGACAGTTATTGCAGGCATTAATGCAGATAGGTAGGCAATACCTTTATACATAATCTTTAAAGGCAAGCATCACCTATCTGCCTAGTATAAGAATAAAGATATACTAAAGGACTAGGCTATTAGTGTTAGCAACAATAGCTAGATAACTAATAAACATAGAATTACATAGCTAGAGCACTTTAATCTGCACATAAAAGATTACTTAGTAGGCTTATAGCAGCTACTTATTCTTAATAGCTATAAGAGCTATTACTCTATTAAATTCCTAGAGCTCTGTAAGCAGAGGCGTATTATAGCGCTCTGTATACTAGCACACGCGTTACATATTCTATAGCCGCTTAACGTTAGCTGCTTTTTGCTGTTAAAGTGCGCGTATAGTACTAAAATTAGCTAGTTAATCTGCTACTAGATTAACTATATTAACAAGCTAACCTTCTTACTAGCCTTTAAGGCAGCATTTAGTTACTTAATTATAATAGATAATATCCGCGCAGGCTTTAGAGCTACAGGACTAGTCCTATTTAACCTAGAGCTAGTGCTCTTAAAGCTTAATATACAGCTACCTAATTAGCTAGCTACTCCACTACTAAATACTGCCTAGAAGGCTTAAACACCTAGTAATTTTTATAAAGTTAAGGCTTAGTTAACTCTACTATATAATTAGATTTAAAGGCATTAAAATTTATTTTCTTTTACTATGCTTAATCTAGTAAAGTAGCTAAGTAAGGGCGCTACTAAGATAGCTTATGTTGCTGTTCTACAGCATAATTAAGCAGCTACCCTAGAGAGGGCCTATAAGGCAGCTATAAAGCGCAAGCAGTGTAAAAAAAAGCAAATTTAAAAAAAAAAAACTCTAACAAGTTATTAAGGCTCTAAGTTAAGTACTTAGAAGCTTGCTAGTATAGCAGGAGGTAGCAAAATGCCTTAGGAGGAGTTAACTGCTAAAAGCAGCGCAGCGCGCGCACAGCGCTGCAAGCGCTGCAACAAGCCTAGGCATAACTCTTATACATGCAAGGATATTAAATAATCCTATAGTAGTTTATTTTATATAGTATATTTTTGCGTTGTTAAATTAATAGTCTTTAAAGTTAAATTTAGTGGTAGGGCAGAACACTCGCTTGTGTTGAACATTCGCTTGTGGACTATGTTACCTCTAGTAATAGTAATTACTATTACTAGAAAAATAGTAATTACTATTACTAGAAAAATAGTAATTACTATAGCAATTACTAGGCGCTTCTAGTAATAGTAATTACTAAGTAATTACTACGTACCTCTAGTAATAGTAGTTAGTATTACTAGAAAAATAGTAATTACTATAGCAATTACTAGGCGCTTCTAGTAATAGTAATTACTATTACTAGGTGCTTATAGTAATAGTAATTACTAGCACTTAGTAATTACTATAGTAATTACTAAGTAATTACTATTACTAAAAAGTGGCAACCCTGTATATAATGTAGACTACATAAAAGAAAGCAGATTTAGGCAGAAGAGACCTTAATAGTTAAGGATAAAGCTTATCTAACTGCTCTAAAGGAGTTTAGAGCGCGTAGTAATAGGAAGAAGCTAAAGACACAGGTGCGCACTAAAAGAGGTAAGCTAAGTTAAAGGCAATATAGGCAGTGCAATTAAACTAGGCATAACTTACATATGTGTAAGCAAGTAGTAGAAGTAGACTCTAAATAATATCTTATGTTGTATTACTTTATACAGGGCTAAAGTAGGCTGTTTTGCGAGAGAATAGAGTGGTTTTAGTAGAGGCTTAGCAAAAGTGGCCGGCTAACCTGTTAGGTACGTTATATGTTTTTTATAAGTTATTTATATAATAAAAGTTATTCTTTATTTTTTTATTATTATGTAAAGTTATTAGTTGCTAGTAGGATTTTATTATAATAGTATAATTAATTACTTTTTTAGTAGATTACACAGGTACTGTTGTTGTCTAGCTGCTAGGTTAGGCAGCTCTAATAGCTTTAGTGTGCGTCTTACACTATCTTCTTTTTACTTTATACAGTAGCAGAGCTTACTATATAATGTAAAAAATTAATCTGCTATCTCTAAAAATAAGTAATAAAATAAAGTACTTTATAAAGTGTAAGTACTTTATTATTACTTTTACTAATTTATAGTTAATTAAATTAACTACTAATTAGTGTTAAATAAGCTCTGTTAGCTAGCTACTTACAGTATAAGCACTTAAGTAGTAAAAGTAAGAGTAGTGTACAGTGTGCACAGTGTATAGGGTAGGTAGAGTAAGGGCAATATGTTTCTAGTTCTATTGCTCTTATCTTTTTCCTTTGTACAGAGGAAAAGGGGAATATCTAGATGTTTGTGCACAGAGGTTCGCGCACAAGCATTATGTGACATAGATACGTGATCCTGCTTGTGCGCAATCGCTTGTATCTAGGCTGTAACGCTGCTGCTGCGTACAGACAGTGTCGCAACTGCTAATTAGGTAGCAATAAGAAGCAAGTCTATTAACTATGAGAGGCTTATAGGGAGCCTGCCTATGTAGTAGAAGCTCTGGCGCCAAGTGTCTTAGGCTGCTTGTCTAAAACACAGGTGCGACACTAGGACCATGTGCTCTCTTACACAACAGACAGTTATATATATTTTTAGTTTTTGTCCGTACGCAGCAGCAGCGTCGCGGCCTGGATACGAGCGATCGCGCACGAGCAGGATCACGTATCTATGTCACATGATGCTCGTGCGCGAACCTCTGTGCGCGAACATCTAGATATCCCCCTTTTTCTTTATACAGAGGAAAGACAAGAGCAATAGAACTAGAAACATGTTGCTCTTACCTTACCTACCTTGTATACTATGCACACTGTACACTACTCTTACTCTTACTACTTAAGTGCTTATACTATAAGCAGCTAGCTGTTAGAGCCTATTTAACACTAATTAGTAGTTAATTTAATTAACTATAAATTAGCAAGAGTAATAATAGAGTACCTACACTCTGTAAGGTACTTTGTTTTGTTACCTATCCTTTAGGAAAAGTAACAGTAGAGTACCTACGCCCTGCAAGGTACTTTGTTTAGTTACCTATCTCTTAGGATAGCAGATTAATCCTTTGCATTGTACAGCAAGCTCTGCTACTGTACAAAGTAAGGAGGAGATAGTGTAAGACACACACTAAAGCCACTAAAGCTGCACAACCTAGCAGCTAGACAACAGCAGTACCTGCGCGATTTACTGCACAAGCAATTAACCTTACGCTCTGTAAGGCACTTTATTTTGTTACCTATCCCTTAGGAAGAGTAACAACAAAGCACTTACACTTTATAAAGTACTTTATTTAGTTACTTATCTCTTAGAATAGCAGATTAATCCTTTGCATTGTACAGCAAGCTCTGCTACTGTACAAAGTAAAAAGGAGATAGTGTAAGGCGCACACTAAAGCTATTAAAGCTGCACAACCTAGCAGCTAGACAACAGCAGTACCTGCGCAATCTACTAGAAAAGTAATTAACTATACTATTATAATAAAATCTTATTAGCAACTAATAACTCTATGTAATAATAGAAAGAATAAAGAATAATTTCTATTATATAAACAACTTATAAAAGACATAGGGATATTAGAGGCAACACTACAGAACAAGACTAGCCTAGAGTACTAGAATAACAAGATTAACATGTTAAAGGCTCTAATAAGCCTATAGACTTAATTATACATAAGTTACATAATTACTAATCTACGCATAACAACTTAAAAAAGTGCTACTCTTTTAAGTGCGTACATAAAAGATTTTAAAGAATAGACACTATAAAACTTCTTAGCACTTAGCTACGCGTTTAAAAGAGAGCTTATATAAGTGCTAGAGGACAAAAGAATCACACTATAGCTAGGCACTAAAGGTACCTAAGCCTAGAAGCTGTATAATATAGCATAAAAGAAGGCAATTACACTAGAAAGGCTTTATACATAACCCTTATTGCTATATAAAGCTCTGCACAGAAGCAGACTAAACACAATGCTGCTATTAACACTAAATGTACTAGTATTACTTACTTCTACACCTTAGCTAGCACTACACTAATTACTGTACAAACAATACATGCTACTCTACCTAACGCCTGCTCTACACCCTTAATTGTACACACCACCGCCTGCAGTAGTGTATGCACTACTAATACTACCTGCACAATCTATACCACATCACAGCCTGTACAAACTTCCACCTTAGAAAGAAAACACTAAAAAAAAACTTTTAGCAGACAAAATTATATAATTTTAAAAAGCATTAAAAAAAAATAATAACTACATAAGTTAACTATATAACATTTTTATAAATAAAATAAAAATCTTTATTAATTTATATTAATAGCTAAATATTTAAAAAACTTAGTACACAGACATCTTTCTAAATATCTTAAAAGGTTAGGTAAATATGTACTATATGCATAACATAGGCCTTAGACATAACTAGAAGCATTTGTACAACACCTTAAGTAGTTACTTTAACACTAATGTAAACTATAGCTAGTACTAGACAGACTAGATAATAATAACTTTTATATAATACTAATAAAAAAACTTTAATAAAAGTTTATATAAAGCTTTTAAAATAATAATTAATAAGCTTACACTTATATAAAAGGCACTAGAAATAAAATTTTAAAAAAATGTTCTACTACACACTGCTATTATATAAGCCTATTAAGAATAACTAAAACTAGAACATGCTATATTTACTATTAAGCTTTTATGCAAAGCTTTATTTAGTAACTTATAAGTATTACTTTAAGTTACTATAAACTAAAGAGTAAACTAATACCTCTAAAAACTACCTAATGTATACTATATAGACTACTAATATAACTCTGCATAATAAGAGTCTATATAACAAGAAAAAAGCTTCTCTCTATGTAAAAAAAAATAATATAAAAGATTTTTATCTAGGTTTAGGCTATAATTTAGAGACAACTATATATAGATAAAGAAGTGCTTTGTCTACTATAAAAAAAAATGTTAGTTATTAAACTACTTTTATAATAACTATACATAAGCAAAGAACTAGTACATTGCCTTATATAAAGATTTTTATAATAAGACTTTATTATGTAAAGCTATTACTTTATATATCTAAAACTTTAAAGGTTACTCTAAAAAAAAAATAATTTACATAATATAAAAAAAATAAAATAAAAAAGTAAGAATGCTAAAAAAGCTATTAACTACTTTACCTCTACTACCTATTTACACTATGCAATAGAAGAGGACATCTATAGCATTAAACTTAAAAAATATGCTAAGCAGTTTATTCTTAATAACTAATACTATATAGTATACTAAGGCAAACTATAAGACATAGGCGCAGTAAAGATCTCTACTATTAGTAAGTCCTAACTTAAGGCGTACATATAAGAGAACTTATGTATAGAAATTAATTAGATACCTAGCTAAACAAATATTAGCTTTAAAGGCTAGACACTAAAAAGATTAATTAGTACTGTACAAATTTAGAACTTAATTAGTCTAGTTACATACTATATTCTAGAGACTCTAACACTATTTCTACTATTACTAGCAGATGCTAACTAACTTAAGGCATACTTTAATAATATTTTAAATGTTATTATATATAAAGATAAAACTACTATCTTTATTATATAAAAATAAAAACACTTTTTTTTTAATATTAGTAAGAAAGAATTTATGTCTTTTTTTACTAAATTAAAACTTTACTGCCTTTACTACTAATTTAGACACCCTTGCATAAAGAGACTCTAGAAGATGCTAACTAGCGCTAGCTACAACATTAATGCTGTAGTGCTAGAAGAGATTAAGAAGTTCTGCTACCTCTACTAATTATATAACTAGGCCTTATAAAGATTTAAGTTTATAATTAAAAATAACACTTACTTTAACTATAAAGTTATTATTAATGTTATATAAATTAATAATAAAGATATCTTATATGTTATTAATGTAGACACATTATTTTAGGCTGCTACATTCTTAAAATCTATGTCTACACAAGATACCTAGAATGCACTGTGCAAATACTAGATTAACACTTATTAAAGACCCCTAGACTATATTATGCATAACCTTAGTATAAACTTTACTTTAAAGGATTTTTAAGCTTGTGCAAAGATTATAGAAGCTATATGTAGGCAGATGCCTATAAAAGCATATTAGGCAGTTAGAAAAGTTAAGCGCGCGCATGCACCTCTTTAATAAGTGTTTAACATCTTAAAGACTAAGCTAGGTAACTGTACAGATAATAAGGCTATCCTGCAGATAGCAGTTAAGGCTCTAAATAACATAGCTAGCCTACACAGTCTAGTACCCACGCTGCTAGTCTTTAGGGCATACCTAAGAATTAACCTAGACTTTCTACTATTACTAGACATTATTACATAAGCAAGCGCTATATAAAAGGTAATAAAGATACTTTAAAAGAACTATGTAAAAGTAAATATTAATTATGTAATTAACACTTATAATAGCTTTATAACACATAAAGTTCTTAACCTCCCCTTTAGCTTAAAGATTATAGCATAGAGAGAGAAGAAAGGCTAGACTAGCCTATATAAAATTAAGAGCATTAAAAAGAGAAATATTATTATTAAAAAAAAAATAGCTTACTAAAGCTCTAATATACACAGGTTAAACTATACTATAAAAAAAAATAACCTACTTATAATAAATAACCTAAATAAACTAATCTCTATACAAAAGAATCCCTTAAAGAAGAGGAAAAAAAAACAGCTTTATAAAAATGTTACAGAGGCAGAACTAAAGCCTATTATAGACTAAGCCCCTTAGGATAGCAATGCCGCACTAGTGCAAAGGGAAGATATAGATACTAAGAGAAGTAAAAGGTAAAGAAAACCTGCATAAAGTCTAGACTAGGTATTTCTAACCTAGAAAAAGAAAAATAATTAGGCCTTATTTATTAAGCTCTATATAGACAGTGTAATTACTACACCTAGAAAACTATTTAAAAAATTAGACTATATAAAGATAAACACTTTAAGTACTAATAGCACTTTTAAAGTTATAGTGTATAACTTAATAAAGTATAAAGGTTAGATTTTTTAACCTTTACTTTATATAAAAAGTAAAAGGCAAAATAACTTAACTATATAAGAAATTCTACCTAGTGTTTGCTAGCTACTTAGATAAAGAGAAGAGAGAAATTCTTACTTAGTTACTAACTATTTAGAGAATAAGTGTCACAGTATCCTCCCTAGATCCCAGACATAACTGTATTAGACGTGTACTAGAGTATTATTAGTGCACGTCTAACATAAACACAACACAACACAGACATAAACTTAAGCATAAACTGCCTTAACACTAACTAAACCTAGAATAGGCTTAATTTATACCTAAAGCGCTTAGACTTCTAAGCTAAGTATTTAATTACTAATTTTCTTTTAAACCTTTTTATTTCTTACATAACATCTTGTACCTACTATAATACCTTACGTAGTAATTAAACTAGACCTCTGTAAAGCTCTATAACCTTACTTATGCACAATTATAATATTATGTTGTGTTAAAACTCTAGCTAAGAATAGCCTCTAAATCTAATCTAATAAGCTTAGTACTTGTATAACTTTAAGCTATTAAAGTAAGCTAAAAAGCCTTTTAAAAAGCGCTTACTTTATAGAAAAGCTGCTACATTGTAAGCTTTAAAGCTTTTTAAAAGAACTTTAAAAAACAGCTTTATGTTATTAAGTAGTTTATTTCTGCCTTAACTTCTATTATAGTAGTAGAAACTAAGAACTTACTAGCTTTAAAGCCTACCTAGAAGTCTAGAGATAGCTTAACTCTCTTCTGCCTAACGCTGCCTACAACTTATAACCTTTTTAACTTAGTAATAAAATCTAACTAACTCTCTAATTCCCTGCTATTTAACAGAAAACAGAAAGACCTACCTTTTTTTCTATATAAGCTTTAATATAAACTTAAAAGAAACATAGACTAATTCCTCTTTAAACACTTTTAGTTACTATATGCCTACTTTTAACTTAACTATAATATAACAGCCTTAATTAACTTACTAATAAATAAGAATATTATTAACTTAGATTAATTTATAGTGTTCCTGTAAGCAACTTATAAAGACTTAAATAAAAAGTTAATAGCTCTAAGTTACTTAAACACTTTATAACAAAAAAAAAAAGCTTTACTTTACACTTTACTAAGTTCTGCTAACTTGCATCTAATATAAGCCTAAATAAGATAGGTCTAATTATAGCCCTATATAACTCCCTCTTAACTAAACTATAACGTGCTATAGTAGGAGAACCCCTTCTAAACAACCTTAACGCGTATGCGAACCTAATTGCTACCTACAATAATAACATAAGGTTCCTCCCTATATAAGCCCTAATACACCTCTAAACTAGCGCAGTTACAAATAAAAACTCTAACATAATAAAAATTAATTTAAATTATGCTCTAGTTAGTTCTAAAAAGTGTAAAGATTATAAAAAGAAAAGTTAATGCTTTAAGTGCAGTAAGCATAGTTATATCTTTTAAAACTGCTTTATTCCTCTTTCTTAAGTCTACACAAGTAGCGCTGCTAGCACTTATTAAAAATCTTTACTATTTTAATCTTATTTTTATAAGGGCTCTAACTTATATTTAAGCCTTAATCCCTTTTGCTACTCTTAACATAGCCGCAGCTATAGCAGTAGAAGCCTGCAAAAAGGCTTGTCCTAGGGCTAAGTTGCCCCCTAGGACTAATTTAACACTAGATCTCTACTAACCTATAGGCTAAGTCCCCTACTAATAACTAGAAGTACTAAGTTAATATTTTTATATGTTTATAATAAAAAACTATATTAGCTTTAATATAAGCTCTTATTAACTTAGGAGTAAACAGCATAGGTTATATTAATAAAGAACTAGCGCATAAACTAAATCTTTAATTAACACTACTTACTTAAATAATTTACTTAACTAGATTTAATAGAAAACAACTTAAAAAAGGTTCTATTTTCTATACTATAACTATTATAATTACCTACTAACACTATAAAGAGTAGATTAAGCTCTATGTAATAAATATAAGATGTTATAACCTAATTCTAGAACAACTATAGCTATATTAGTATAAAGTTGCCTTTAATTACTAAAAGTAAGTTCTAAACTTTAACTTTTTCTAATGCTAAGATGTATGCTTACACTTACACCTAAACAACACTTAAATAGCACTTAATATAAAAGGTCTTTAGACCTACTCTCTAATAACCTAGAGAAGAACTACTTAAGTAAGGCTAACAAGCTAGGCCTCTTACTAAAATAGGCTATATAAAATAATTTAACAACTGCCTAAACTTAAAAAAGAGAAAGCCTTTAAAAAACCTTTACTTACCTAATTTAGACACAAACTAGAACTTAAACAGTAAATAGACATCTGCTACATAGAACCTACCTTATTTATAACCTTAGCTTAATAACTAGATTATAAAATCTACGCAGTTATAATTTCTAATATAGACTAAGCTTTAGCTCTTTAAAAACATACTAACTTAAGAATAATAGTCTCTTAAGACTACTATAACCTGTTGCATGTCTTCTTTTAAGATAAGTTTAATAAGCTTTTAATATAACATCTATATAATTACTAAATAACTTTTAAGCCTAGTAAACAACCTAGTTATAAGCTACTATATAGAATGTTACTAAATAAATTAAAAGTGCTCTAAAAATACTTTAATAAGAACCTAGAAAAAGGGTTTATTTAAGCTAGCTTCTTACTAGTAGTGTTACCTATACTATTTATAAAAAAACCTAGGAGTAGGCTCTAATTCTATATTAACTACTAAGGACTAAATGCTATTACTATTAAGAACTAATACTTAATTCCCTTTTTACAAGAAACTCTAAGCTAACTAAGTAAAGTAAAGTATTTTATAAAGTTAGATATTATTACTACCTTTAATAAGCTAAAGATAGTAAAGGGTAATAAGTAGCTAACAGTGTTTTAGACCTAATATAAACTATTTAAGTACCTAGTAATGCCTTTTAGCTTAGCTAACACGCCTAGTACTTTTTAACATTTTATAAACAACTTACTCTAACCCTACCTAAACATGTTCTGCACTGCGTATATTAACAATATTCTAATCTATAGTAATAGCCTTTTAGAGCATAAACAGTATGTACACTTAGTGCTAAAGGCTATAAAAGAAGCAGGTCTATAACTTAACATAGACAAATATAAGTTCTACTAATTAAAGGTTACATATTTAGAATATGTAATCTTTACAGATAGCATCTAAATAGACCCTATTAAGGTTTAGACTATGCTAGATTAGTAATACCTAAAGAATGTAAAGAATGTTTAAGCTTTTATAGAATTTACTAACTTTTACTAATAATTTATTAACAACTTCTTATAGCTAGTAAGCCCTATAATTACACTTACTAAAAAAAAGGTTTAATTTAACTTTAACCTAAATTACTAATAGTTTTTTAACTAGCTAAAAAAAGCTTTTACTAAAGCTCTAATACTCTACTACTTTAACTTTAAACTACTAATACTTATAGAAGCTAATGCCTTAGACTATGTAGTAGCAGAAGTTCTTTTCTAGACTAAGCTAGACAGGACTATTAGGCCTATTACATACTTCTTAAAAAGAATAAGTCCTACAGAAAGTAATTATAAGATTTATAACAAAAAATTGCTTACTATAGTATGCTGCTTTAAATAATAGCAACCTAAACTAGAAAGTGCAGCGCATCTAATACAGGTCCTATCTAACTATAAGATCTTGCAGTACTTTATAACTATAAAATAACTTAGCTACTAATAAGCTTATTAGTCTAAATACCTGTCTTATTTTAATTTTAAGATTACTTATTATTCTAGTTAAAATAGAGGGAAACTAGATGCTCTTATAAGGCAATCTTAAAACACCCTTACTTAAAAAAAAGTGTAAAAGGCTTAATACTAAACTTTACTTTAACCTAAGCTATTTTTAAACTTTAACCTAAATAAAATAAATTAGATAATTAATTAAATTATTACTAATAAGTATTTATGTCCGTACATAAGTACAGCTGTGTCTGTACACGCGTACGGCTGAATTAGGTTGCCTAAAACGTTAGCTATCTAGCCTGTGCGTTAGGGGCTATGTGTACTTAAGAGCCCTCTTTCTTTATATAAAAAAAGAGGGCAGTAGTTAATAATAAAAAAATCTTTACTTACTTACCTTTTAGTACACCCTTTAGGTGTATGTTTATTTAATTAAACCTAGGTTAACTAACACTAATTAGTCTATTAATAAACTGTTTTACTACAAAAGCTTAAACCTACTACATGCGTAGCCACGCAGAGAGGGCTTCTTAAGCCTTTGCAGAAAACCTGTCTTTTTAATAAGCAAATTTACAAGGATTAATAAAACTACTACTGTATAAAAAGCTCACACCTACTGCGTGCGTAGCTATGCAGAGAAGGTACAAAGAAGCTTACATCTACTATGTGCGTAGCCACACAGAGAGGGGTGAGTAAGCCTTATGCGCGCCCCTAGATTAACTAATTGCACAAAGATAAGATTAGCAACCCACTATGTGCGTAGCTACGCAGAGAGGGCTTACTGCTAAGCCTTTATGCGCCCTAGAGCCTCCTGTTAACACAGGCTGTGCAACTACTTGCCTACCGCGTGCGTAGCCACGCAGAGGAGACAATACAGGCCGCACAATTAGAAACCTACCGCGTGCGTAGCCAC
>NW_022985201.1:279385-302549 GCF_010093535.1 Lindgomyces ingoldianus
TAATCGCCCGCACAGAAGGCAATTAACCTACACTCCCCCCTAAGTTATAGCGTCTCTATACACCTTATATAAAGAGTTGTTAAGGGTTACACATGTGTCTAAAATAATTCTACGCAGAGAGGTGGATTTAGATCTTCTGCATAATAGAATAAATATAAACTCTCCCCTACTATAACAATAAGCTTTGTACGCAGTGTACATCCTCTCTAACATGCGTGAGCTGCTAAGAGAAAGGTATACACTATAAAAGCAGAACAACTTTAAAGGATAGACAACATATAATTTTAATAACTTTTTTTATGTAATTAAGTAAGAACTTCTTTTTGCTCTAGCTAAGTATAGGCACTATCCTAAAAGCAGGTTAAATTATATGTAAGCTAAGAAGCTAGAGAATATTATAAATAGAAAAAGCACTAAGGGTTAGCTCTAAAAAAGAAAGTAAAAAAGTAAAAAAAAAAAAAAAAGTAAGATTAATGTATAGATAAGTAAGTAACTTTATAAAAGTAAAAAGTTACTAGTGTCTGTACATAAGTACAGCTGTGTCTGTACACACGTATAGCTAAATTAGGTTGCCTAAAACGTTAGCTATCTAGCCTGTGCGTTAGGGGCTATATGTACTTAAGAGCCCTCTTTCTTTGTACAAAGAGAGAGGGCAGTAGTTAATAACAAAAAGATCTTTGCCTACTCACCTCTTAGTACGCCTCTTAGGCGTACGTTTGTTTAATTAAACCTAGGTTAACTAACAATTTAAATAATAAATTTATTTAAAAAACTTTAAACTTGCTCTAAAACAGTGCTAGTTAGTTAAAAAAGGTAACACTAGCTAACTATAAAAACTAAAATAGTAAGCTGTATTACTATAACTAACTTATAATTTCTAATTTTAATAAACTAAGAATTAAACTACTCTAAATTATACACAACTTGCCTGTTAGAGAACACCTAGGCAGAGGAAAGACTCTTAACCTACTACAGAGAGAGTACTACTAACCCCGCATGTTCTATACTGTACGCTAATACATATTATGTTGCTATACTTACTGTAAAGTAAAGGCCTCTTAAGAAAGGTATAATAGCCTACTTAAACTACTTCTAATCTCTAAACAAGCTTAGAAAGACATATTAATTAATTTTATTATAAACCTACTTCTATCTAAAGGGTATATAAATATTATAGTAGTTGTTAATTACTTAACTAAGTATTAACACCTAATACTATGTTCCTCTATAACTGCCCCTAATATAGCCTAGTTATTCTACTAATACATATAGGTTTACTATAGCCTGCCTAACATAATTATATTAGACAGAGGTACGCAGTTTGTCTTAGCCTTCTAGGACAAACTTTATAAACAGCTCTAAATTATCCCTTATTTATCTACAGCTTTTTACCTAGAGACTAACAGCTAGACTAAGAACATAAATGCTATAATAAAATAAGTTCTATAAGTGTACATAAACTACTAGTAAAATAACTAGGTAAAATAGTTAGCTACAGCATAGTTTAAAGCTAATAACATAATATCTAAATTAACGCAAGTATCTCTGTTCTTAGTAAACTATAGATACTACCCTTAAATAGAATTTAAACTACTTATAAATACCCTTTAACTAACTTATTAATCTGTATAAGTAATAAATATAAATAGACTTATTAATAAAATTTAAAACATATCTAAATATGTTTATAAAAAGCTTACATAGGCTTAAGCTTTTTAACAAGAGTACATAAACTAATTCTAAACCTCTGCCCCTGCGTATGCAGCTAGCAAGAAGGTCTAGCTAGACGCTAGAAAGATTTAAATAAACTAATAATTAAAGAAACTTAATTAGAAGAACCTTAGCCTCTTTACAGTAGCTTATATAGTCTTATTGCATGCTTACTAATTAATCCTACCTAACAGCATAAAGATACACCCTGTGTTCTATGTATTATTGCTGCGCTAAGCAGCCTCTAAATTTAACTATCTACTTAAATAGCTAAACCTGCTACCTAAACCTGTTATTATAAATAATAAACTAAAATATGTTATAAAAGATATTAAACAGATCTAGTTTAATAAAAAAAAATGTATCTATAAATACCTTATAAAATAGACTAGATACAACAAACTGTTATAGGAACCTGCAGAAGCCCTATAAAAGAACTCTGCAGTAACCTAATTCTACGCCTAATACCTATCTAAACTAAACCTGTACCTTAATAAAGACAACCTAATGCTAGAACTACTAATGTAAAGGATTCCCTTCCTAATAAGGGGGGGAGGTACTGTTATAGTATCCTCTCTAGATCCTAGACATAACTATATTAGACATGTACTAGAGTATTATTAGTGCACGTCTAATATAAATATAACATAACATAGACATAAACTTAAGTATAAACTGCTTTAACACTAACTAAACTTAGAACAGGCTTAATTTATACCTAAAGCGCTTAGACTTTTAAGCTAAGTATTTAATTACTAATTTTCTTCTAAACCTTCTTATTCCTCACATAACGTCTTGTACCTACTATAATACCTTACGTAGTAATTAAACTAGACCTCTGTAAAGCTCTATAACCTTACTTGTGCACAATTGTAACAATAAGCTAGAAACTACTTCTAGCTATAAAAGTAAGCCTAAGAGCTACATATAAAATGCATTTTAGACTATGTAATATTATATAAGTATACATCTAATTAATAAATAAGCTTATGCGCACGCTGTACACAAAGCTACTAAAGAAGATGCGCTAGAGCTTTCCACTAAATACAATACTCTAAGTTGTACAACCCTTATATAGAGCTGCTAAATTAGGACTGTATTAGTTTAAGATATACTATAACTACTATAAAAAAAAGCTATGTATGCATATCTTTTTATATAACTTTTACTTTTTAATTACTAATAAAGAAAAGCACACTTTTAGTATTACTAGCTTATAAATAGATAACACTTTAAGCATTATAACAAAGAATTTTACATAAAAAAAAAGAAAAAACTATAGAAAGTAAAGTTTTATATAAAAAGTAAAACTATTTTAGCAAAAAAGCAGCCTATTAAGTTTAACAGCAGAAAAATTAAACTTACGCATAACATAGTAGTTTTTACTTAAAAAAGATAAGTAAGCTACTTTTATATAATTAACTTAAAAAACAAGAATGCTGCATAATAATATATTAAGTAATATATAAAAAAGGCATACATTATATTTATGTGTTAACTAGAGGCAGCATTTAACCTCTTTATTACTGCACAAACTATAGACTTTTTATATAATAATATTAATATACTTAACGCATAAATCTAATAGTAGATAGATAATAGTAAGCGTAGTTTTACTTTTTTACTATTATAGCTTAATTATGTAAAGCTGTTTATTTTTATAAATAGATTATTTACTAATAATAAAAACCTTAGCTTATAGCTAAGATTTTTAATTATATTAAGTAATAAGAACTATATAAAGCAAAGTAACTACTTTAAAATACTAGGCAACATTATATACTAGAATTCTACTAAGTGTAAAAAAGTAACTAGAAGTGTTTTTACTAGTAAACTATATAAAATAGTTAGAAAGTTTAATAATGTAATTACTTTTAGTATAACTTTATAGTAAATTATATAAACACTTAAACTACTACTAATTTTAGTAGTAATCTGCATAGATTTAAGGTCTTTATATAATTACCTTATTAAGCTAGGCACTACTAGTAAAAAGTAACTTATAATTAACATTATGTTACTTTATAAATTATATAAAAAAAAGGAAATTACTAAAATTAAGTAAATTAATAGTAAAAATAACTTAGTAAATGTATATATAAAGAAAACACTAAACTAGGCTTTTTAATTACTAGTTCTAACTAACTACCTCTCTGTCTAGATAGAAGCATCTGTGGACTAGCTAGATTCTATGCGCAAAAATGCTTTAGACTAACTAAACTAATAACACTTTTATATAAAGCCTATTTTTTTTATTTTATTTTTTTTTATATTATACATAATTATTTTTCTTATTATAAGGATCTATTACTGCTAGCACTATATAAAAAGAGAAAAGAGCTAGGGGATTATATAGTAAAGCTTAAAAAGTAAAGGATAAAGAAAAAAAAAGCTATTTACATAGTATAACTAGCTTATTTTAACACATAGCATTACTAAGGTAAGTCTTAACAAATAGAGTAAAGTAAAGGTAGAACATAATTAGATAAACCTACATAGACAGAAGAAAGGTAACATGTACAGAAGGCAACTTTTTAAATAAAAAGAAAAGTTGCTAGTGTCTATACACAGCAGCAGTGTTGCGGCCTAGATATAAGCAATTGCGCACAAGCAGGATCACGTATCTATGTTACATAATGCTTGTGCGCGAACCTCTGTGCGCGAACATCTAGATTTTCCTCTTTTCCTCTGTACAGAGGAAAGACAAGAGTAATAGAACTAGAAACATATTACTCTTACCTTACCTACTTTATACGCTGTGCACACTGTACACCACTCTTACTTTTGCTACTTAAGTGCTTATACTATAAGCAGCTAGCTGTTAGAGCCTATTCAACAGTTTTACTAAAAGCAGTAAGTTAATAAGTGTAGTAATAATGCTTTTTAAGAATACTAGTTTATCTAATTCTTTAATAGCTTTTAAAGTAGAAGAGGCTTTATCTAGAATTACATAGCTTTTTTTAAGTAGTATATCTTTTACTTCTTTATACTGCGCTTACTTAAGCCTTTTAAAAATCTTTTAGTGTGTTGTTTTACTAAGGTTTTTTAGCTTTTTAGTAACTACTAATATAAAGTCTTTATAGTCTACTACTTTTTATAAATAAAAAAATTACTTTAAAGCTTTATATAAGCATAGGTAGCCTAATTAGGCTAAAATAGATTAGGCTAAATTATTATTTAATTATCTACTAAGTGTTATAAATATACTTAACGTACCTAACAGGTTAGCCGGCCACTTTTGCTAAGCCCCTACTAAACTCTACCTATCTACATAATGCTTTAACAACAACACTAGATTAAATCTTCTAAAGAACATTAGATACAGCTTACTCTTTAGGCTTTTAAATAAGACTTAAAACTTTTCTTACAACGCGCTGCAGCTATTTATAATGTCTCTTATATAACACTAAGTAATTAACGCGCTAGACAGCCTTTATAAGTAGAATGCTAGCCTAAATTAAGAAATCTAACTAAGCTTAAAAGAAGGTAGTTATTAAGTACATACTTAAGCTTATTACACGCAGATTTCCCTCTAGGCTTACAGCTATAGCTAATATAGCTAATTCCTTGCCTGCAAAGCGAAATCTAGGCTAGGTTAGCTTAAACTAGCCTAGTATGTAGGTTAAGCACTGCCCTAAGTTTATAATAAAGTTTAATTATAAGTATAATTATAAAAGAGCACTTTATAAGAATCTAGAGGTTATCTAAGGCTAGTTTTGCCTAGTAGCTAACGTACTTCATGGGCGAGTTGCTCACACACCCAAGTCGCTTACTTTTGCCAAGACCCCACTAAACTACCCTTCCTACACTAATGCATTCCCCACAACACTACTTAGACGCGCTAAAAGAACGTTAGATACAGCTTACACTTTAAGCTTTTAAATAAGACATAAAACTCTTAAAAAAAATGTACTATAGCTATGTGTAAGGTTTTATAAAAGATAATAAATAACTATAGCACTAGATAACCTTTACAAGCTAATTCTACAGCTAAATTATAAAGGCTAGGTAATAAAAAGGAGCAGGTAATTGTTAAGACTATACTTAAGCTATATGCGCAAGAAATTTCCCCTTAGATAGCATTTATAGCTAATATAGCTAATTCTTTACGCGCTAAGCATAATCTAGGCTATGTTTACATAAACTAGCCTAGTACATTTGTAAAGTGTTATTTAAAGCTTAAAGTAAAGTTTTAAGCGCAAGTATAGTTAAAAAATATCTAGCTAATTATAAACCCTGTCTTACTAAAGTTGTACGTGTTATTATCCTAGATGCTATACTTAGCTTTAATATTCTCTATAAGGCTAAACCTGCTCTAAATTACCCTAGGACTCTTACAAAAGGCTCTCTTATAGTTGCACTTACGCTTAAACATTACTTTAAGCTCTAAATAACACTTTACAAACGTACTAGGCTAGTTTATGTAAACATGGCCTAGATTACGCTTAGCGCGCAAAGAATTAGCTATATTAGCTATAAATGCTATCTAAGGGGAAATTCCTTGCGCATATAGCTTAAGTATAGTCTTAATAATCACCTGCTTCTTTTTATTACCTAGCCTTTATAATTTAGCTGTAGAATTAGCTTGTAAAAGTTGTCTAGCGCTATAGTTATTTATTGTCTTTTATAGGACCCTGCACATAGCTATAGCACATTTCTTTAAGAGTTTTATGTCTTATTTAAAAGCTTAAAGCATAAGCTGTATCTAACATTCTTTTAGCGCGTCTAAGTGGTGTTGTAGGGAATGCATTAGTGTAGAAAGGGTGGTTTAGTAGGGTCTTGGCAAAAGTGAGCGACTCAGGTGTGTGAGCAACTCGCCTATAAAGTACGTTAACATAAAAGCTAAGTACAGTATCTAGAATAAAGACAGGTATAACTTTAACAAGTTAGGCTTTATAATAAGCTAGATATTAACTAGAGCAGTTATTACAGCTTTAGAGAGATAAAAATAGCTAAAGGTAATATAGTAAAGTAATAAAAAGTAAATAATAGTTATCTAGGGCATTAACATAATAAAGTAGGCTATAAGATTATAAAGCTTTAAGCAGTAAATAAGGCTGCTATGTAACATAGATTACATAAAAAAAAGCAGATTTAGGTAAAAAAGACTTTAATAGTTAAGGATAGAGCTTGTCTAACTACTCTAAAGGAGTTTAAAGCGCGTAGTAATAAGAAGAAGCTAAAGACACAGGTGCGCGCTAAAGAAGGTAAGCTAAGTTAAAGGCAATGCAGGCAGTGTAATTAGACTAGGTATAACTTACATATGTGTAAGTAAGTAGCAGAAGTAGACTTTAAATAATATCTTATGTTATATTACTTTATACAGGGCTAAAGTGGGCTGTTTTGCAAGAGAATAGAGTGGTTTTAGTAGGGGCTTAGCAAAAGTGGCCGGCCAACCTGTTAGGTACGTTATGCCTTAGTTACTTACATATAAAAAGTACTTTTAAAGCATTATTAAAAAGATTTTACTAATTTTTTAGATTATTAAAAGTTTTTTACTAAGTGTACTAGCCTCTATAACCTTTTAGTGCATAGAGTGCGCCTAGTCTAGTGTAAGCTTTAAAGCTAGAGCGTCTAGAAAGTCTTATGCAGCTAGCTAGCTTTTTATATTAAGAATCTTATAAGTTTTTACCTTAGCATATAAGAATTGCTACTGCTAGTACTAAGCTTTTAAAGTTATAGTGCTATGCTTTACTTTAATAAAGTAAGCTTTATACTTTACTTATATAAAAAATTTTATACTTATATTTATTAGTGCTAGCTTTTATTTTAAGGCTTATATAAGTGCTTATAAAGTAGATTAGTTCTTTAATATAAGCTATATTATTATAGGTTTTAGAAGCTTTAGTGTAACAATTACATTAACCTAGTTCTAAATTATCTAAAGACATGTTACATAGAAAGTCTAGTTACTTAAGTAAGCTTAGTACTTAGTAATATTAGTTTAGTACTATATGTTAGCCTTTTTTAAAGAGTTCTTAGCAGTAATTACTTTAAGTGTAGGCATCTTTAGAGCGCTGTCTATACAATTTAGAGCGTTTAGTCTATCTAGATTAATAATGTTCTATAGGTTTTTGCTAAGAGCATAGAACTAGAGCTAGATAAACTAGAGAGGCTAGCTTATGTAGTCCTTAAGCTAGTATACTCCTGTTAGAAGAGGAGTATCTTAACTAGCTATAACATAAGCTTTAAAGGTAATAAAGATAAGTAAAAATAAAAAATAAAGCTTTTAAACAGCTTTTACTAGCGCTATAGTTATATAAAGAGAATTATCTTAGGTTTTTAAAGCGCTAGGCCTATAACTATAGAGGATAAAATAGCCTAGCAGTAGCTGTTTAGAAGATTAGATAAAGTAACTCTGTTATCTAAGAGAGCTAAAGGCTCTCCTTATATACACTAAGCTTCGGAACATAATATCTCTAGATCCCGAGCTGCGTCCCAGGCTCTGAACCCTAGTCCCAGGCTCTGAGCCCCAGCTAAGGCTCTTAGTATACGCGACATAATGCTTTATAAATGTACTAGGCTAGTTTATGCTAATATAGCTTAGATTACACTTAGCATGTAAAAAATTAGCTATAGCTACTAGCTAACAAAATAATGCTTATATATATAGCTTAAGTATATGCTTAATAATTACTTACTTTTTATTATTACTTAGCTTTTATAAGTTAGCTATAAAATTAGCTTATAAAAGTTATTGTTGCGTTTGCTAAAAGGTTAACCTTCTAGCTAGCACAGCAGAAGGATATATATAGACAGATAGCTGTACGCGACACACCCACTAGCTTAAACTATAGAACAAGAGAGGTAAAACATAGTAAAATAACCTTAACACACCCTTCCTCTAGCCTAAGCAACAGAACTTAGAGACAGATCTAAATACAAGGTAGCCTCTATAATAGGCGCACTGCCTAAATGCTCTTTGCTAAGCGTAGGAATTAAACACGCAGTGCTCTAGGATAGTGCAATTCTATTAGTAGAGCAGGGGTGCGCAAATTTTTTAAGCGCTAACTATCTACACTACGCCGCAAACTAGGCTTATAACTGGTGCGTTTGCTAAAAGGTTAACCTTCTAGCTAGCACAGCAGAAGGATATATATAGACGGATAGCTGTACGCGACAGTTATTTAGTATATTAGTTATTTATTATTTTTTTTTAAAAAAACTTTATATATAGCTATAGCATGCTACTTTAAAAGCGTTATGTTTTATTTAAAAGCCTAGAGTATAAGCTATAACGTACTTTACAGGCGAGTTGCTTACACACCTAAGTTGCTTACTTTTACTAAGACCCTACTAAACTACCCTTCTTACACTAATGCATTCCCTATAACACTACTTACACGCGCTAAAAGAATGTTAGATACAGCTTACACTCTAAGCTTTTAAATAAGACATAAAACTCTTAAAAAAACATACTGCAGCTATGTGTAGAGTTCTATAAAAGATAATAAATAACTATAGTGCTAGACAACCTTTATAAGCTAATTCTACAGCTAAATTATAAAAGCTAGGTAATAAAAAGAAGTAGGTAATTATTAAGACTATACTTAAGCTATATACGCAAAGAATTTCCTCTTAAATAGCATTTATAGCTAATATAGCTAATTCTTTATGCGCTAAGCGTAATCTAGGCTATGTTTACATAAACTAGCCTAGTACATTTATAAAGCGTTATTTAAAGCTTAAAGTAATGTTTAAGCATAAGTATAACTATAAAAGAGCTTTTTATAAGAGTTTTAGAGTAATTTAAGGCAGGTTTAGCCTTAGAGAGAATATTAAAGCTAAGTATAGCATTTAGAATAATAACATGTACAACTTTAGTAAAATAAGCTTTATAATTAGCTAAATATCTTTTAACTATACTTGCGCTTAAAACTTTACTTTAAGCTTTAAATAATGCTTTATAAATGTACTAGGCTAGTTTATGTAAACATAGCCTAGATTACGCTTAGCGCACAAAAAATTAGCTATATTAACTATAAATGCTATTTAAGAGAAAATTCCTTGCGTATATAGCTTAAGTATAGTTTTAATAATTACCTACTTCTTTTTATTGCCTAGCCTTTATAATTTAGCTGTAGAATTAGCTTGTAAAGGTTATCTAGCGCTATAGTTATTTATTATCTTTTATAAGACTTTACATATAGCTATAGCACATTTCTTTAAGAGTTTTATGTCTTGTTTAAAAGCTTAGAGTGTAAGCTATATCTAACATTCTTTTAGCACATCTAAGTAGTGTTGTAGGGAATGCATTAGTGTAAGAAGGGTAGTTTAGTAGGGTCTTAGTAAAAGTAAGCAACTTAGGTGTGTAAGTAACTTGCTTGTAAAGTACGTTATCTAATGTTTTTTTAGCATATTTAAATAGTGTTATTAGAAATGTATTGGTGTAGAAAAAGTAGTTTAGTAGAGTCTTAGTAAAAGTAAGTAACTAAAGTGTGTAAGCAACTTACTTATAAAGTATGTTATGTTTTATTTAAAAGCCTAAAGTGTAAGCTATATCTAATGTTCTTTTAGTGTGTCTAAGTAGTGTTATTAGAAATGCATTAGTGTAGAAAAAGTAGTTTAGTAGAGTCTTAGTAAAAGTAAGTAACTTAGGTGTGCAAGCAACTTGCCTGTAGTATACATTATACATTATACCTAGGTAGTTGTAGGTTCCTTAGAGTAGTTGCAAGCTAAGCCTGTAACTACTCTGCTAAGCCTGCAACTATTCTGCTAAGCCTTGCAGCCGCGCTATACCTAATCTAGAGCATCACGTGATGTAACCTTTGCAGGCTGTGCCCTTACTAGCCTTGGTCTGTCCTTCCTTCGTGGGGTTAGAGACTCGCATGTTCCTCTAGCCTAACTAGTGGTTGTAACACTAATATTTTATAACGTACCTAACAGGTTGGCCGGCCACACAGGTTAGCCGGCTACTTTTGCCAAGCCCCTACTAAAACCACTCTATTCTAGCGTAAAATAGCCTACTTTAGCTCTATATAAAGCAATACAACATAAGATATTATTTAAAGTCTACTTTTACTACTTTCTTATATGTATGTAAGTTATGCCTAGTCTAATTATACTGTCTATATTACTTTTAACTTAGCTTACTTTTTTTAGCGCGCACTTGCATTTTTAGCTTCTTTCTATTACTACGCGCTCTAAACTCCTTTAGAGTAGTTAAATAAGCCTTATTTTTAACTATTAAAGTTTTTTTTGCTTAAATTTACTTTCTTTTATATAATTTATGTTATGTAGCAGCCTTATTTACTACTTAAAGCTTTATAATCTTTTTTTACACTAACACTAGCTTATGCGCAATAATTGCTGCCCTTTTTAAGACTTTTTTAAAGGCCTTTACTATAAACATTAGTAAGCTATTTATATGCTTCTAAATTTTTACTTTTATAAGCATTAATTACAACTTAAATTTAAAAGTATTACTTAAGGTTTACAACTACTAGGGCTTATTATTAATAAGTAGTAGTAGTAATAAAGTATATAAGTAAATATTAAAGGCTATTTTAACTTATTCTAAGTTAAATAGAACTAAACTAGCGCTTTAAACCCCTTTTTAGATATTACTAAAAGTAATTACTATATTATAGGCGTGTATAAAGCATAGTAAAAACTTAAGTTTTATAATATAAGTAATTTAGTTATATATAAAACCTTTAGCTTAGCACTTATATGCTTTCTTTAAAGGGGCAAAACAACCTACATTAAAAGGCTATAAAAGGTGTAATAAGTGTAAAAGTATATAAATAGTAATAATCTTTTTTTATAGTACTACTAAAAATTAAGTAAGTTATAGCTTTTACAGCTATTAATAATAAAAAGCTAATCAGCGCTTATAACCATTTTTTATATGCTTATTAAAGTGCTTTAACTACTATAGCTTAAGCTTATTTATTATCTAGCTATTTTTAAAAACTATAATACCCTAGTTCTAAGGTAGATTTTTTTTATACTAAGTAAAAAAGTAATAGCAGCTTTTAAAAATAATAAAGAGTAAAATAGCTTACTTTATTATATTAATGCTCTAAATAACTATTATCTACTTTTTATTACTTTACTATAACGTACTTCATGGGTGAGTCGCTCACACACCTGAGTCGTTCACTTTTGCTAAGACCCCACCCTAACAAACTCTATTATAGCCTATAACAACCCGCTCTAGCACTATATAGTACAGTACAGCCTAGAATATTATTTAGATACTACTTCTACTTCTTGCTTACACATTTGTGTGTTATGCCTAGTCTAATTGCACTATCTGCAGCGCCTTTAGGATAGCTTACCTACTTTAGCTTGCACCTGCTTTTTTACCTTTTTTCTATTACTGTGCGCTTTAAACTTCTTTAGAGCTGTTAAGCATAGGCTTTTTTAAATTATTAAAGTTTTTTTTACTTTAATCTACTTTCTTTTATGCAATTTATGTTATGTAGTAGCCTTATTAGCTGCTTAAAGCTTAGTAATTTTCTGTTACACTAACACTAGCTTATGTGTAATTATTACTACCCTCTTTAAGACCTTTTTAAACACCTTAACTATAAAAGTTAGTAAACTATTTATATACTTTTAAATCTTTATCTTTATAAGCATTAATTATAACCTAAGTTTTAAAGTATTACTTAGAGTTTACAACTGCTAAGGCTTGTTATATATAGGTAGTAGTAGTAATAAAGTGCGCAACTTTACATTAAGGCCTATTATAACTTATTATAGGTTAAAAAGAACTAATTTAGCGCCTTAAAACTCTTCTTAGATATTACTAAAAGTAATTATAGTATTATAAGCTACTTTAAAGCATAGTAGAAACTTTATCTTTATAATATAAGTAATTTAGTTATGTATAAGGTTTTTAGCTTAGCGCCTATACACTTTTTTTAAAGAAGTAAAACAACCTATATTAAGTAGCTATAAAAAGTGTAATAAGTAAAAAAGTATATAAATAGTAATAATCTTGTTATCTTTATAGTATTACTAAAAATAAAGTAAGTTATAGCTTTTATAGCTGTTAATAACTAGCAAATAGTAGCTGCTAATAGTACACTTTTTTATATGCATATTAAAGTGCTTTAACTAGTCTAGACTAAGCTAATTAGTAGTCTAGCTGTGCTTAGAAATTATAATAACTTAATCCTAAAGTAGATTTTCTTCTTTATACTAGTTTAAAAAGTAGTTGCTACTTTAAAAGATAATAAAAGGTAAAATAGCTTACCTTTTAGCATTAATGCCTTAGATAGCTATTGTCTACTCCTAGTTACCTAGCTAGACTGCTTTTAGCTGTCTTTATCTTTTTAAACTTATAACAACTGCTCTAGTAGATATCTAGCCTATTATAAACCCTATCTTATTAAAGTTGTATATGTTATTATTCTAGATACTATACTTAGCTTTAATATTCTCTATAAAGTTAAACTAGCTTTAAATTACTATAAGATTTTTATAAAAAGCTCTTTTATAGTTATACTTACACTTAAACTTTACTTTAAGCTTTAAGTAACACTTAATAAACATATTAGGCTAGTTTATGCTAACATAGCCTATATTATGCTTAGCGTGTAAAGAATTAGCTATATTAGCTACAGCTACTAGCTAGGGGGGAAATCCTTGCGCATCTAGCTTAAGTATGTGCTAAATAATTACCTACTTTTTATTATTGTCTAGCTTTTATAAGTTAGCTGTATAATTAGCTTAGAAAAGTTATTTAGTGTGTTAGTTACTTATTATCTTTTAAGAGACCTTATAGATAGCTGTAGTGTGTTAGTTAAAAAGTGTTATGTCTTATTTAAAAGCTTAGAGTGTAAGCTGCATTTAACATTTCTTTAACATGTTTAAGTAGTGTTGTTAGGAATGCATTAGTGTAGAAAGAGTAGTGTAGTGGAGTCTTAGCAAAAGTAAGCGACTTAGGTGTGTAAGCAACTTGCCTATAAAGTACGTTATTACTTTTAGCTATTCTTATCTCTTTAAAGCTATAATAACTGCTTTAGTTAATATCTAGCTTATTATAAAGCCTAACTTATTAAAGTTATATATGTTTTTATTCTAGATACTATACTTAGCTTTTATATTAGCTACTAAGTAAAACTAGCCTTAGATAACCTTTAGATTCTTATAAAGCACTTTTTTATAATTATACTTATAATTAAACTTTATTATAAACTTAAAGCAGTGCTTAACTTACATACTAGGCTAGTTTAAGCTAACCTAGCCTAGATTACGCTCTACGCGTAAGAAATTAGCTATATTAGCTACAGCTATAAGCTTAGAAAGAAATCTGTGTATAATAAGCTTAAGTATATACTTAATAACTACTTTTTTTTAAGCTTAGTTAGATTTCTTAATTTAGGCTAGCATTTTACTTATAAAGGCTGTCTAGCGTGTTAATTACTTAGTGTTATATAAAAAACATTATAAATAGCTACAGCATGTTATAAAAAAGTTTTAAGTTTTATTTAAAAGCTTAAAAAGTAAGCTATATTTAATATTTTTTAGAAAATTTAATCTAGTGTTGTTGTTAAGGCATTATGTAGATAGGTAGAGTGTAGTAGGGGCTTAGCAAAAGTAGCTAGCCAACCTGTGTAGCCGGCTAACCTGTTAGGTACGTTACAATTATTTACTTTTTAGTAATAGTAAGTTTTTAGTAATTTAGTTATATTGTAAGTTAAAACATGATTTTACTAAGCTAAGTAGTAAGCTGCTAATAAAGCATATTAAAAGCTACTATAGCTTATTATATATGTTTAAATTAGTGTAAGCAGTAGGACTAGAGCGTAAGAACAATTCTGCCTTCTTGCTAAGTTAGTATAGTCTTACATTGTTTAGGCATCGCGTCTTGTACGTGGTGTTCGCAATTCTAAGAGATTTTTGTTAGGTTTAATAGTTTAGCGGGTTTGATAGTAGAATACGTTATATTATTATATACTCTACTATACATTGCCCTTCTTCTTTTCTTTACACAGCAGCGTTAAAATAAAATAATAATAGACTCCCTAGACTTTCTAGAGCTTTAGATGTGTGGTTGGGGGGGTAGGGAAAGGCCTGCAGTACTAATTTAGGTGGGGGGAGCACTTTTCCGAGTCTCCTGAGCTCATAAGCGAGGGCTCAGGCTGTGGGACAGACTTTTTGGATTGACGGTACTTATTGCCAACGCACGGGTGGATCCTCCAGAGGGTATGACTCATGAGATAACACACTGCACCCGTGTGCACTTCATAGTTGGTTACCGTTTTCTTAGTTCTCATCGGGGCGTCCCTGACGAGCCCTCTCCCTAGGGTCGTAACACCCCTGCTTGCGGCTGACGCTACCACAAGGACAGTCTGATCTCTGGCCAGCCTTATCGAACTATAACACGCTACAGAGAGTCAGGACACAACTTACATACATGCAAGAAGCATAATCTAGGTGCTGCTTAATCTAGAATAGCTGCTTAATCTAGAATAGCTGCTTAATCTAGAATAGCTGCTTAGTCTAGAATAGCTGCTTTATTAATTATGTTCTAATGCGTTGTTAAACTGCGTAACCTGAAAGATGCAGAAAGTTTAGTTGGGGTGGCATCTCCCTTGTAAAGTACGTTAGGGGTAGTAAGAGAGTAAACCTTAGGGTTAAAGGCAGAGGTACGGAGGCTGAGGAGCCTATACAACTGATGCTAAGCCCCTAGGGCACCCAAGAGTCAGATAACTGTGACAGTCATAGACTATGAAATTTACGGCGATGAAATAGGAGGGCTAAATTCCAATACTGAAATACACCGTTCCCGAAATGAATCGTAGGGATGACTAAATTTGAACTGTCTAGAGATGTGTGTACCATTCTTTGTTGACGTGACTATGTTCTCGAGCTTAGTTATTCTAGCCCAGTTTGCATACCTATTAATCTCTTATATGTCGGCCAACATCCTGAACCACAGCCTAATAGCAGGTCAACGCCCATATCAGAATAAAGCACAAACACTCGGGTTACCTCAGGCTCCAATTCCTGCCATCACTCTTTAAGACTGGCCCGACTAGAATTCCTTCGCTCATGTATTGCCAACGTGTATCTCAACTTGGATACAGGGTTGGATTCGGTTCGAATTGACATTGCAATTCTTCAGAGCGCAACATCACTCTTCCCGAACACAGACTCTTCCAGCTCAATTCTTGTCACATGCGCGCCCGGCACAACGACCAGCCCGACATAGCGGCTGCTCCAGCTCACGGGTGCGGACATTTCCCCGGGGGCCTCAACGGTCCGGCAGATCTCGGCTTCGGAGGGCGCTCGATATTCGTAGGTAAGCGCGAGAATAATGTTGCGATCCTAAGATATACTCAACATGCATGCACAATATAGAAAAAGATAGAAAAGTCGCTTGGAAGTTTGACACTGAAGGTGCGTATGGCGTAGCACATAGTGTAGGATAGAAATTGAGATAGTGCCGACCTTGTCTGTACACTTCATTTGTCCCCCAAAAATGCGTTTATCCGTAGTATGGAGGCGAAGGTTCTTGCCGATCAACTGGGAGAGGTAGAAACTTGCCTCTGAATTGTCCATTACCCGCAGGAACCAGTTGAAGATTCACAGATTATTTAACGATCCTAAAGGGTGTGGTTTAGATTTTATCAACAGCCGAAGCAGAAGGAAGCAGAGGAGAGAAGTGACTGTTGGAAAGCGCCCATTGGGCTTGGCACATTCGCTTCGTTTGCCCCGATCCCGGCGCCATGTCTGCTCTTCGATAATTTTCTCCAGCAGCACGGCCGGCCATGAATCCCATACGCCGGAGCTGTCAGTCAGCCCGACTCGGATTAAACCCAACAGTACCGATCGCAAGTGGCTCGCGACGCGCATTCTCTCAATGCAGGGCGTGCCAGCGGGGTTCTCTACCCCAATTCCTCACGCCGTCAACCCCCGAGCTCTCGACACTGCTCTCGCGACTGAATTCCAAAATCCTTCTCCCGGCACACCTGAACCACGACCAACAACTACTTGTCTATAAGAAGAAGAACCAGACTCGTCTCGAAGCCGAAACAATCAACATCACCCTTGGCGAGGTCACGCTCCCTCTGGAGCACATCGACCGCAATCGTGACATCCCCAACAAATGGCATACTTTCAAGACTGTTGTGGAGGAGTCGTCCACGCCAGAGGATTGGGAGAATGTGCTGAGAATGGTGGAGGGATTTCAAGATGCGAGTATACAATTGCCGGAGGGCTGGATGCAGAAGGTGGTCAGGAGGTTGAATCAGGCGGGCATGCAGCATTTGGTGCTGAAAGCGCTGCAGAGGGCTAGCGCTACGGGCATGAGTTTGGAGGATCCGGCTATTGCACACTTCGTCATGATGGGAATCCATGACAAAGCGGCCTCCTCGAATTGGGAGAAAGAGGAGACAAAGAAAGCGCTGAGTATGGCGGAGCAAGTCGTTGAGCTAATGGAGCGGAAAGAGCATTTGGGACGGAATGACGTCCTCCCGGGCGACCTGAGATCGAGTCCTTTCGTAATAGCCATCCCTCTCGAGATGGCTGCTGTGAGGGTGAAGAAGTATACCGAAGGTCAGGATAAGGACGGAAAGGTCGCGAGGTATGCATTGAAGATCATGATTGCCCTTGAGCAGGATGATTGGGTCAAGGTATGTAGTCTACATTATCGCTGTACGAATGTTCCGAAACTCATAGGGCAAAGGTCAGCCTCGCCAAGGAACTAACGGCCATGACTCCATCTCAGGGTCTCAGATCCGCTAAAGACACGCTACTAAATCTCAGACGCAGAATTTGGAAGCTCATTCCGTTGTGGAACGCCCTGAAGACAGCGAACAGTGTCCTCGGTGCCAATATGCCAATGGCAAAGGAGGCCCAGAAACTAGTCGCTAATCTTCGAAGGGGACTTGCCGATGGCGAAGTGTCTATTGATGAATTAACCGCTACGAAGACAGAGGGATATGTAAGATCTGTGAGAAAGGCGATCAAGGACTGTGAAGAGCTCTAGGGTGAAGAATTCTGTGTACCATATTGTACTGTATTGTAAGACCAAAATAGAAATGGGCTTCGTTGCAGTGGATATCTTCCTAGAAGCCATGGTGCCCTACAAGTGCATGTCAAAAAAATCCCCCACCAAGCTATAACCCCTACAATACTCCGTCACATTTTCGGGATCTTCTAGACGGGCGCGAGCTCCCATCCAACCATGATGCATGTTCGCGAACGTTTCGACCACATTCGCATTCGAATTCTTCAACGTTTTCTCATACGCCTGAACCTGTTCGGGAGTCCCATCTTCCTTGGAGAACAGGCAGATGTACGGAATACTGATTTGAGCGGCGTCACTAGAGTCGAGTCGGCTTCCTCAAATTAGCTGGAATCCGTTGGGAAAGGCAGGCAACACGTACCCAGGGTGCGCTGTCCCGGCTGCTTTGAACGTTGATTCAGGACCAGAGAGTATCGCTGTCATTTTCCCACCCCAGCATAGGCCAAAAGCTCCCCAGCTCTTAATGCTTGGAAATTTCTCGGCCGCTGCCGTTTGTACTTGTAGTGCGACCGGTTTATTCTTCGTAAAGTCTGCCTGGTGTTATCAGACCCTGAAATAGAGATTCACTGAAGCACACGTACCGTCGTGCTTATAAAAACCTTCGCTCTCTCTCTTTTATTATCGTTGTCTATAGGGAAGACATCCAAGCCCAGAGGTTCACCATGGAAAAAATCGGGAACTAGTACTACAAAGCCCATTGATTTGGCTAAGATGTCTGCGCCCTGCAGCGTTTGTGGTGCAAGTCCAAACACGTCAAAGAAGAAGAGGATTGCACGGCTCGCGCTTTCTGAGCCAGTGACGTAGACGTTGAGGTTAGCCAGAGGAATATATGTTCCCTGAGGTTTGTAGTCCGATTGCACAGCGTTTTGAGCACAGCAGGCTGCTGGAAGGGGGACGGCGTCGGACATTTGTTTGGGGAAATCTAGCGTCGGTGTCTTGATTGTAGAGGTGCAGGCCAGCATTTATACTATGATTAAATCCCGACTCCTTGCTCGCAAAGATTTGGAATAAAACTAGAACGGCGAGAGTGACTCTAAGTAAGCTCGAGAGATCGCTAAAATGAAACACGATGATTGGCTAATGGAGATACCGGGCTCGGGTCCGGAGCTAAGAGAAGTTCGGGCCGAAACCATAGACAAGCAACATTGGAGGGTTCTGCTCGCTCTCAATTCTGTGTAGTGGAGATAGGCATGAGAAAATGCGGGGGAGGGGGCAAGCGTTACAAGGGTCTATATGAATAACAAGAATATGAAATAAGATAAGTGGCCCAAAGACACATCTCAATTCCGGATTGTGGGAATAGACATTTGATTAGGACTAAACAGGGGCAACATACAAAGGTCGAAGCATAAATGCAGATATGTGTCCCTAGTTCATTGAGACACATCTGCTTGTCTATTTATACAGATACTTAAATACTAAGGTAAACACCAACTACTCTACCTCTTCCTCTTCGACTTTATAGGCTTCTTACCTGCTCCACGTAATCGCTTCTTCTCTGCATTTGCCTCCTTCCTAGCCTTTGACTTCCGCCAGGCAGTCCATCGATCTCCGGGGATGAACATCTTGGTCTGGACATTTGCCCTCTCCGCTGCGCGACCAATATCCCAATTAGTCTCACGGAAAGTGTATCCCCTGCTCATTACTAGCTTGCTTGACGTCCTGTCTCGTGGCAAAGCCGTAATGTCTGTGTTGTTCTCCATCCCATCTCCGCCCTGAAAATCGCCTACCACAAGCTGACCTTCAAGCGTCTCTGGCTCTGATTGGGTTCTGACAGCAAGCATGCCCAGCCGTCTTCTTCGTGCAGCATTCGGAGGGTATGGCAGCGTTTCGTGTTTCTCGAAGACCACGCCAATGTACTGGCGCATTGGGTGCTTTAGCGGATCACGATAGTAGCGAACGTAGCCAGATCTAGTCGCGTAGATGCAGTGATCGCGGCCCATAGCGCAGTTTTCCCCAGGAAACCAAGCTGTTCCGCGTTGCCGGAAGATGATGTTGCCAGGAATTACATATTCTCCTACTCAATTCATTAGTTATATGTATAGAGATCCGCGAGGAGATGGACATACCGCCAGACTTCTTCGCTCCTAGCCGTTTGCCAGGCCCTTGTTTGGCGCCATTGGCTCGGCCTTGGGTCTGATGAGATGCGTGTCGTACGAACGCGAGGGTCGGGGAGGGGATGAAGGAGCCATTGGCGGCGCGCAGTATGTCGACGCGGACCGATGATACAAGAGACGCTGAGGATAGTCTTATAACCATTCGGAGAGGCGCGAATATCCGTGGAAGCAGCATGGTTGCATCGAGCATGTTTTCACGTCAACTAAACGCTCTTGCAGAGCTCAAGAATTATCTGAAATACTCAAGCGCACAGGTAGTGCCAAGGTCACGTGAAAAGTGGGTCCAGGTCGGTCACTTGCCACATCATCTGGGCCCATATTGAGCGGCAAAAAGTCAACGCCAGAAGCCTAGCAATGATTATCTAGACCAAAACAATCAGGAAAAATCGTCTGTTGTTCTATTATCTATAGAAATTGTTATCTCCAAGATTTTCAACACATTTCTGGAGTCTTGAGCGGAAATCTGCGCCCTCACGATCGCGCTTCTCCTGTGAGAGCCCATACCACGCCTCTTAAGCCCTCTCACGTATAGCCTTTTCTGAGAGCTGGTTGCTCTAATTTTGAGCACGTAGGGTCTCAAACCTATCCTTTATTAGATTTGGTGAATGAGGAGGCTAGTTAACAACCCGTACTCTGCCATTATAACAAGCCCTCTCACGTATAGAGAATTGTTTCGCCTTTGCATGTGGAGATGCGTTGTCCTCTATAACGTATACTGTCCTCCCTATACGCCGTAAAATCGTATCTACCCATGGATATAACAGAGGCTTAAGTATAGTCTCCTAATAACGAACCCAATTGATTCCTCCTTTGCTCTTCTCTCCACGCTCTGCCCTCCCTATTTTGAACTCCCATTCAGGGCGACGCTGGCGACGCGGGCGGCCTGAGGGTAGAAGCTCCTCTCGACCAAGTCGCCGGATGTTCTCGCTGAGCATTCGTAGAACACGATACTCATTTGTACCAGGGATTTGTGACCTTCTCTGCATAGCCTCCTCTCCATAGCCTCCTCTTCATATTGATTCTCCCTATTCTCCTTATATAGCTTGAGCCTATTGATTTCCTTCTCTTACGGTGATTCCTTCTCCCATATGTGAAACAGCCCAAGGCCAAATCCATGGCAGATACCACCCCAAACCATTACTAATTTAAACGTATTAGGAGGAGGACGGGCGTGCTTAAAGACGTTTGCGCCTTTTTGTATAGAGACTTTTGGTTTTTTCTGTGATGATCGCTTTTAATAGACATTTCGTCAGAAAACACAACGAGACAGCCCTCATTAAAGCTTCTTAATAGCCTATTAAGAGAATGTGAGGCGATTAGCCTTCTACTCTTCAGTAAACTGGATTTTCTAGGGTGGATTTACCTGAAAGATCTCTGAGTCTGTCAGGACCTTCCACCCAGTAGAATATGGGGTCCTGACGCCGTGGCTCCTCTCTACTTCCTGTATA
Source organism: Lindgomyces ingoldianus (assembly GCF_010093535.1). Lineage (NCBI taxonomy): Eukaryota > Fungi > Ascomycota > Dothideomycetes > Pleosporales > Lindgomycetaceae > Lindgomyces > Lindgomyces ingoldianus. The sequence continues at coordinate 300,649 of NW_022985201.1, forward strand.
ACTGTCGCCCATGGTTTATCCTCTTGATGCTCATCGCATGTGGCTGTCTCTACCAGAGCTTCCTGTACAGACGATCCCTCAGGGAAACGCTCCTCGCAGCCGCGATCGGTAACGGCCGCGATCGGTAACATCCTCGAGATGTTTTAGAAGGAGAGTAAGAGGATGGGGGAGAGGATCGTGTTGTACGCCAGCGCGCTAGGCGACGCGAGTATAGAGTTGTTGTGCTCCCCAGGGTGGGCAGCCAGAGACTTTAGTAGAGATACCCGTCCATCCGCGACCCTCACAACGCAGGGCAACAATAGCAGCTCGGGTAGGGATGTTAATCTGTTGTGAATGAGGTATTTGGGTTGGAAAAGATACATTGATTTGACTATATTTGCTAGTAAATTCCTGATTTTTGATTTAGTGTATACAACTGATTTGGTGAGGCATTTGCCAAGACTCAGAGCCTCCCTGCACGTGACCTTCGGACGTCCTAACTCTGGATTTCTCTTATCTCACAGGTCAGACGCTCCTCCAAGGTTTAACCGGACCAATTAAAGCGCTGTGGCTAGTGATGTCATGTTTTTGCAAACGTCTGCGGAGCGTCTAAGGAGAAATAGAGTAAATTTGTATGTATCTCTGTTTAGCATTTAGCTTTTTTTAACATTTTCTTACCTACAACACAATAAAATAGATATTTGTTGTAAGGACGGAGCTCTGTACCACTACGCCAATACAACCAAAAAGGTGCGAATAATCAACCAACAGTTAATTATTGCGTACAGAATAGTATATATACCCGTCGCACGTAAGCACCATCTCGGCCTTACACGTAAGCGCCATCCTGGCCTTACATTATCCCCCTTCTTAGCAGACGCATGTCCCAGGCGTCACATGACCTACCCGCAGCTCAGAGGCGCCTATGCGCATGTCTCGGTTACCGGCCAGAGGCTGACCACCTGCGGCCCAGAGGCGCGGGATAAACACGACGCAACGCTCAGTGGCCACGCCAGCTAAGCCATACACACTAGACCTCCCAGCAGCTACAACGTGGCGCCAGAAGAGGCCGCCTCACGTTTCAGTCTAAAAACTGGCTAAGCTGTCTAAGGTGTGGGTCAAACGCGCGACCGTCCTTGTTGTTGGTTGATTATTATGTAAGGACAGAGCTCTGTACCACTACGCTAATACAACTAAAAAGGTGCGAATAATCAACTAACAGTTAATTATTGCGTACAGAATAGTATATATACCCGTCGCACGTAAGCACCATCTCGGCCTTACACGTAAGCGCCATCCTGGCCTTACATTTGTTAAATGCAATTAAAACTTAAGTAACTAAGCTATATAGTAGTTATATTTTAAAAAAGCTAAACTTATAATTTAGGGGTAAAGTACACTGCTAAAGCTAGTTCTAAGTTGCTTTGCACTAAATTACCCTCCCTTATGCAACTTAACTACTAGAGCAGCTAGAGGCAAGCTAAGAGCTAGAGCTAGTTGCACATAAGCAGGCTAGTTAGCTCTAACTCTTAGCTTATCTCTAGCTACTCTACTAGTTAAGTTGCATAGGGGAGGGTAATTAGGTATAATTATATAAGCTTTTAATTAGATCCCTCTAGGCAGCGTACAGAGGGAGGTTTAATTAAAAGTGCAAATGCATATAATAGTTTAAGCCCTAGGCAAGCTTCTGTTTAAACAGCAAGCTGTTAGAGGCATGTTGTGATAAAGAAGTACGTTAGTGAAGTGGAGAAAGTTTGCCTAATAACTGCAGCTAAGACACACTAAAGCTTGTACCATTTTCTCTCAGACCCTCTGGAGTGATTCATCGAGCGTGGCGCAGCAGCGCAAAGCCTCCTCGGCAATCGGTACTACCTATTGCCGACGCCCGGTGGATCCTCCAGAGGGTATGGCTCGTGAGATAA
>NW_022985201.1:303204-307133 GCF_010093535.1 Lindgomyces ingoldianus
GCGCGCTTTTTAAACGCAATAATACTCTAACTGTTACCTCCTTGTTTATTAAAAGTTAACTAATAAGTAGCAGGAGCGTTTCTAGCTATCTGTTATGTTAATAACAGAGGTAAGCAATTTAGGGTACAATTAGCAGTAACTACTCTAAAAAACAGTTAGATAGGGCGGATAGGGCCTATTAAAAAGCCTTACTTACTATACAACGTCCTTCTCCCATGAGGCGGATTATATGGAGCGATATGTGCAGTGACCTGCATGTCTATGAGATTTGTGAGGGGAAAGTTGTTACTTGGCATTGCCAAGAATCCAGAGAATTTCGCACACGACAACTGTTACGACCCACGATTGGACCGTAAACCGCCAACCCTCTGTGCCCCACTGTTTGGACGAACAAGGATGGAGTCTCTCTGTCTTCCCGTCCGACAAATCACGTGACTTGACGGACGAGGAATGGACAGAGCTCCTGGACCGGTGCACGGCCGAATGCGTTGTCCAATAAGCTGGGCGCGTTTGCATGCATGCTATGCGCGCTATAAAGGCACAAGCATACAAGACATGCAAAGCATGCAGAGCATGCAACCCTATGTATATAGTTTAAGATCCTAACTACACTTAGAAGTTATAATTAAAGTTTAGTCTAGTTTACTACTACATAGACTAAGTAGCATTACTACTTTTTAATAAAAAGTAATCTAATAGTATATCTTACACTATATATACCTTTATTTTATTCCTATCTAGGAACTATTTAATCTAAGCACCTTATACTACTATTAAAAGGTAAACTATAGTTAGCTGCTTTTTTTACTCTTAGTAACTACGTCTTAACAGACTATACACCTATCTAAGACTAAGTTCTCTCTCTTCTAATCCTCTAACTCTTTCCCTAGGCCTTAAGTTCTTTAGACACTATTTTTTTAAAGTAAAATTATAACATTAATTACTACTTTTTAACAAAGTATAAATCTTTATACTACCTTTACTAACTTAGGAATAACTAGCGCTTTATTAGCTAGTACTAGCTAAGTTCTAACTTTAAATAAAGAAGTAATAAACTAATAGCTAAATAATATAAGAGATAAATTAGCTAGATTAAAATAAATGCTAGCTTAATTAATAAACTAAGGACTAGTAGTAGTAAACTCCTACATCTAAGCTCTTTAACTTAAGGTATTAAATCTTAAAAATAGAGTCTAAAAAAAAAACTAAGTATAGACTTTAAAAAGACTTTAAAACTAGCACCCTTTAAGCTTTTTCTAAAAAGTGTAAAGAACTTTAACTCTTTTTTTACATAATGCTACTTTTATATAACGTACTTCATGGGCGAGTCGCTCACACACCCGAGTCGCTTACTTTTGCCAAGACCCCACCCCAACAAACTCTATTATAGCCTATAACAACCCGCTCTAGCACTATATAGTACAGTACAGCCTAGAATATTATTTAGATACTACTTCTGCTTCTTGCTTACACGTTTGTGTGTTATGCCTAGTCTAATTGCACTATCTGTAGCGCCTTTAGGATAGCTTACCTACTTTAGCTTACACCTGCTTCTTTACCTTCTTCCTATTACTGCGCGCTTTAAACTCCTTTAGAGCTGTTAAGCGCAGGCCTTTTTAAATTATTAAAGTCTTTTCTGCCTTAATCTGCTTTCTTTTATATAATTTATGTTATATAGTAGCCTTATTAGCTGCTTAAAGCTTAGTAATTTCCTGTTACGCTAACACTAGCTTATGCGTAATTATTACTGCCCTTTTTAAGACCTTCTTAAACGCCTTAACTATAGAAGTTAGTAAACTATTTATATGCTTCTAAATTCTTATCTTTATAAGCATTAATTATAACCTAAGTTTTAGAGTATTACTTAGGGTTTACAACTACTAGGGCTTGTTATATACAAGTAGTAGTAGTAATAAAGTGCGCAACTTTACATTAAAGCCTATTATAACTTATTATAGGTTAAAAGAAACTAATCTAGCGCTTTAAAACTTTTCTTAGATATTACTAAAAGTAATTACAGCATTATAGGCTACTTTAAAGCATAGTAGAAACTTTATTTTTATAATATAAGTAATTTAGTTGCGCATAAAGTTTTTAGCTTAGTGCTTATACACCTTCTTTAAAAAAGCAAAACAACCTACATTAAGTAGCTATAAAAGGTGTAATAAGTAAAAAAGCATGTAAATAGTAATAATCTTGTTATTCTTATAGTATTACTAGAAATAAAGTAAGTTATAGCTCTTATAGCTGTTAATAACTAGCAGATAGTAGCTGCTAACAGTACACTTCTTTATATGCATGTTAAAGTGCTTTAACTAGTCTAGACTAAGCTAATTAGTAGTCTAGCTGCGCTTAGAGATTATAATAACTTAATTTTAAAGTAGATTTTTCTCTTTATACTAGTTTAAAAAGTAGTTACTACCCTAAAAAATAATAAAAAGCAGAATAGCTTACTTTTTAGCATTAATGCTCTAGATAGCTGTTGTCTACTTTTAGTTACCTAGCTAGACTGCTTTTAGCTATTCTTGTCTCTTTAAACCTATAATAACTGCTCTAGTAGATATCTAGCCTATTATAAACCTTATTTTATTAAAGTTGTATGTGTTATTATCTTAGATACTATACTTAGCTTTAATATTCTTTATAAAGTTAAACTAGCTTTAAATTACTATAAGATTCTTATAAAAGGCTTTTTTATAGTTATACTTGCGCTTAAACTTTACTTTAAGCTCTAGGTAACACTTAATAAACATATTAAGCTAGTTTATGCTAACATAGCTTATATTACACTTAGCATGTAAAGAATTAGCTATATTAGCCACAGCTGCTAGCTAGAGGGGAAATCCTTGCGCATTTAGCTTAAGTATGTGCTAAATAATTACCTACTCTTTATTATTATCTAGCTTTTATAAGTTAGCTATATAATTAGCTTAGAAAAGGTATCTAGCGCGTTAGTTACTTATTATTTTTTAAGAGACCCTATAGATAGCTGCAGCATGTTAGTTAGAAAGTGTTGTGTCTTATTTAAAAGCTTAGAGTGTAAGCTGCATCTAACATTCCTTTAACATGTTTAAGTAGTGTTGTTAGAAATGCATTAGTATAGGAAAAGTAGTGTAGTAGGGTCTTAGTAAAAGTAAGCAACTTAGGTGTGTGAGCAACTCGCCTATGAAGTACGTTATAGTAAAATACTACAACAGTTCATAAATGATCTGTAAAAGCAAAGCTTGCTTAGAGCAATAGTTAGTACAATAAGGTAGGTTATTTAGGTTAAAGAATAGTTATAGCATAATGCTTAGCAAATTAGTATTAGACAGGTAATAGACACATAATAACAATATTTAACTATAGCATGTAACTAATTACAGCCTGTAACTAAGCATAGCTAATACTAATCTCTAACACACTAATATAGCTAATGCTAATCTCTAACACACTAATATAGCTTATGCTAATCCTTAACACACTAATATAGCTAATGCTATTTCCTAACACACTAATATAGCTTAAAAAGTAGAATAAACATAACTAACTATAATTTAAATATATTTTATATAACATATACTAGAGTAAACTACATGTAAATTAATATAAAAATGTATGTATATTAAGTATACATTATTTTAGAAAAGAATATAAGAAATATATAAAGTAATAATAAATAGTGTTACTAAAGATTATTTAAAAAAATTATAACTAACTAGTGTGTTTTAAAAAAGATTTTACTTAACTTTATATTTTATAAACTTAAATATATTAAGTATAGTAAGTGTTACTAATAACTTACTTTATTTTTAGTAATACTATAAAGATAGTAAAATTATTACTTTTTATATTTTTTTTACTTATTACACTTTTTATAGCTATATAATATAGGTTATTTTACATTTTTAAAAAAGTATATAGGCGCTAAGCTAAAAACCTTATACATA
>NW_022985201.1:309378-310612 GCF_010093535.1 Lindgomyces ingoldianus
CAGCGTTACCGGGGTTTATCCGAAGAAATTCTGACTAACTAGCGCGTCCAAAAGAGGAGATTCTGCTCAACTTTTCGTTCTGCAAACCCGAATATAATAAGCAGAGCAAGCTCTGCTAATAATAAAAGCGTCTTTTAAACTAATAAAAAAATAATTTCTTAAATAAAACTCTTCTTAGAAGGCCTTTTAGCTATTTAGTTCTAACTTTATGTAATAGCTAGATAAATTTTAAGTCTAATAAAAAACTTTTTTACTAAACATAAAAAAAATCTTTAGCAGCATTAACTTTTTTAAAGAAGCTTTAACTACTATTTATAGACTAGCAAACTAAAAGAAAATAGTAGTTAATAAGATAAACTTTTTATAATAAGAAAAAAAAACAGTCTAACACTATATAGCTTACTTCTATAAACAGCTAGGTATCTACAGATAGACAGATTAAAGAGCTATAAGTAGAATGTTCTATAATAGGCTAAATAACATAGTTAAAGATAAATTTATACATAATAAAAAACTAAAGACTTTAGAAAAATTTATTAACTAAGTAATAACTTATAATAAAAGATGTCTGTACATGTGTACAGCTAAATTAAGTTGCCTAAAACAGTTAGCTATCTAGCCTATGTGTTAGAGGCTATGTGTACTTAAAAGCCCTCTTTTTTTATATAAAGAGAGAGGGCAGTAGTTAATAACAAGAAGATCTTTGCCTACTTACCTTATTACAGGCTGTACGCTTAGCGTACAGCTGCATATCCACCTACTGCGTGCGTAGGTACGCAGAGAAGGGACCTACTACTAGATGTGTAGCTATCTAGAGGAGTAAGCTAACTAACACTAATTAGTCTATTAACTAGTAGACTTTTACTATATGTGTAGCTACATAGAGAAAACATCTTTCTAAGATAATAGATTAGTAAGGTAGCTTTAACTGCTTATACAAGAGCTAGCCTGCTGCTGTAGTATCTATCTACCGCGTGCGTAGCCACGCAGAGGAGGCATCTACTGCGACTAGTAGCTGTTGTCTGCCTTTAGAGTTAACTGCTAGTACAAGAGCTAGCTAACTAGCTGCAGCACCTATCTACCGCGTGCGTAGCCACGCAGAGGAGGCACCTACTGCACTAGTAGCTGTTGTATGCCCCTAGAGTTAACTGCCTGTACAAGAGCTAGCTTGCTAGCTGCAGTACCTATCTACCGCGTGCGTAGCCACGCAGAGGAGGCATCTACTGCGACTAGT